>NW_028270144.1:132334846-132448676 GCF_037043375.1 Chiloscyllium plagiosum | reverse complement strand
CTCTCTCCCCCCCCTCCCCCCCATCTCTTCTCCCCCCCCCTCCCCCCCATCTCTCTCCCCCCCCCTCCCCCCCATCTCTCTCCCCCCCTCCCCCCCCATCTCTCTCCCCCCCCTCCCCCCCATCTCGCTCCCCCCTCGCTCCCCCCCATCTCTCTCCCCCCCTCCCCCCATCTCTCCCTCCCTCCCTGAAAATTTTTAAAATACTCCTCAAACTGACAATTTATTAATACTCCCCCGACCTCCAGACGGCAATCTCAAATCATCAACTGCAGCCTCTGCCGCTCCCCTTCACGCCGCTCAAACCTCACCCCCAGTGCCAGGCTTCGGGCCCAAACCAGGATCTGCCGCAGACAGCGCCCCTGCCGCCCGGGAGGAGCAGCAGCACGCTTCACTCCCCCCGGGAGGGAGAGAGACAACAGCGCCCTCATCAACCTGGAGGTGCAACCGCACCAGCGCCTCTCCAACAGGGAGAAGCAACAGCAGCGCCCCCTCCTTCAGGGAGAAGCAACAGCAGCGCCCCCTCCTTCAGGGAGAAGCAACAGCAGCGCCCCCTCCTTCAGGGAGAAGCAACAGCAGCGCCCCCTCCTTCAGGGAGAAGCAACAGCAGCGCCCCCTCCTTCAGGGAGAAGCAACAGCAGCGCCCCCTCCTTCAGGGAGAAGCAGCAGCAGCGCCCCCTCCTTCAGGGAGAAGCAACAGCAGCGCCCCCTCCTTCAGGGAGAAGCAACAGCAGCGCCCCCTCCTTCAGGGAGAAGCAGCAGCAGCGCCCCCTCCTTCAGGGAGAAGCAGCAGCAGCGCCCCCTCCTTCAGGGAGAAGCAACAGCAGCGCCCCCTCCTTCAGGGAGAAGCAACAGCAGCGCCCCCTCCTTCAGGGAGAAGCAACAGCAGCGCCCCCTCCTTCAGGGAGAAAGCAACAGCAGCGCCTCTCCAACAGGAGAAGCAGCAGCAGCGCCCCCTCCTTCAGGGAGAAGCAACAGCAGCGCCCCCTCCTTCAGGGAGAAGCAACAGCAGCGCCCCCTCCTTCAGGGAGAAGCAACAGCAGCGCCCCCTCCTTCAGGGAGAAGCAACAGCAGCGCCCCCTCCTTCAGGGAGAAGCAGCAGCAGGGCCCCCTCCTTCAGGAGAGAAGCAACAGCAGCAGTCTATGCCATTTGGAGTTCAAAGTTAAAGATCACACAACATCAGGTTTTTGTTGAAGCACTAGCTTTCAGAGTGCTGCTCCTTCATCAGGTGGTTGTGAGTATACAGAATTTATAGTAAAAGTTTACATTGTGATCTCACTGAAATTATCTTTTCTCATCTTTTAGAATCAGTCTGACCATTGTGGGAGAGACAGTCTCACATCGGGCAGTTCACACCTCAAATGCATTATCTGGCCGTCAAGACACCAATTGTTATAACTCACTTGAGAATGCAATTTTAAATGTTCTGCGATTTACATATGAAAGAGCTGAAACCAACATGTTCATTCTAAAACATGAGACTTAACAAACAATCCAGGTCTTTTTCAATATATAATTTCAGCTACATCATACTGTAAACTTTTGCTATAAATTCTGTGTCTTATCTTATACTCCCGAACCACCAAAAGCTATTTCTTCAAAATAAACCCGTTGGACTATAGCCTGGTATTATGTGATTTTTAACTTTGTACACCCCAGCCCAACACTGGCATCTCCAAATCATTCCTCAGGGAGGAGCATCAGCAGCGCCCCCTCCGACATGGAGGAGCATCAGCAGCGCCCCTTCGACATGGAGAAACAACAGCAGCGCCCCCTCCGACATGGAGGAGCATCAGCAGCGCCCCCTTCGACATGGAGGAACAACTGCAGCGCCCTCTCCGACATGGAGAAAACATCAGCAGCGCCCCCTCCGACATGGAGGAACAACAGCAGCGCCCTCTCCGACATGGAGGAGCATCAGCAGCGCCCCCTCCGACATGGAGGAGCATCAGCAGCGCCCCCTCCGACATGGAGGAGCATCAGCAGCGCCCCCTTCGACATGGAGGAACAACAGCAGCGCCCCCTCCGACATGGAGGAGCATCAGCAGCGCCCCCTCCGACATGGAGGAACAACTGCAGCGCCCCCTCCGACATGGAGTAACAACAGCAGCGCCCTCTCCGACATGGAGGAACAACAGCAGCGCCCTCTCCGACATGGAGGAACAACTGCAGCGCCCCCTCCGACATGGAGGAACAACAGCAGCGCCCCCTCCGACATGGAGGAACAACAGCAGCGCCCCCTCCGACATGGAGGAACAACAGCAGCGCCCCCTCCGACATAGAGGAACAACAGCAGCGCCCCCTCCGACATGGAGGAACAACAGCAGCGCCCCCTCCGACATGGAGGAACAACAGCAGCGCCCTCTCCGACATGGAGGAACAACAGCAGCGCCCCCTCCGACATGGAGGAGCAACAGCAGCGCCCCCTTCGACATGGAGGAACAACTGCAGCGCCCCCTCCGACATGGAGGAACAACAGCAGCGCCCCCTCCGACATGGAAGAGCATCAGCAGCGCCCCCTTCGACATGGAGGAACAACAGCAGCGCCCCCTTCGACATGGATGAACAACAGCAGCGCCCCCTCCGACATGGAGGAGCATCAGCAGCGCCCCCTCCGACATGGAGGAGCATCAGCAGCGCCCCCTTCGACATGGAGGAACAACCGCAGCGCCCCCTCCGACATGGAGGAACAACAGCAGCGCCCCCTCCGACATGGAGGAGCATCAGCAGCGCCCCCTCCGACATGGAGGAGCATCAGCAGCGCCCTTTCTGACAGGGAGTAAAGTTCTTCGCTGTCCACTACGCCTCCAATTTTAGTGCCATCTGCAAACTTACGAACCATAAACCCTGATGTGTATCTCCTTTTAACCTGAATGAAATAGTGAAAAAAGAATTGCAATTGAGTGACTTAATCAGACTTAAAAATCACACAACACCAGGTTATAGTCCAACAGGTTTAGTTGGAAGCACTGCACAACCATCCAATGAAGGAGCGTTGCTCCGATATCTAGTGCTTCCAATTAAACCTGTTGGACTATAAACTGGTGTTGCGTGATTTTTTAAGTCTGATGTTTGATTTTAACTTTGTAGACCCCAGTCCAACAGCGACATCTCCAAATCTTAATCAGACTTGAACTTCTGTGATGTCTCAAAGTTGGTGGATTTGTAAAACATTTTGACCCTCGCTAAGGGGGGGGGGGGTCTTGCTGTCAGGGCAGGTCTCAGAATGGGGCCAAGAGAGTGGTGCTGGAAAAGCACAGCCGGTCAGGCAGCATCCGAGGAAGAGGAAAACCGACGTTTCGGGCAAAAGCCCTTCATCAGAATGGGGCGCCGGTCAGGGGGCGGGACCATTGTGCGGGCCCGGGGCTTGGTGGTCGAGCAGGTCTCAGTTTGATGCTCAGGGATGGGGCGGGACCATGGCTTGGGGGGGCGGGACCATGGCTTGGGGGCGGGACCATGGCTTGGGGGGGCGGGACCATGGCTTGGGGGCGGGACCATGGCTTGGGGGCGGGACCATGGCTTGGAGGGCGGGACCATGGCTTGGGGGCGGGACCACGGCTTGGGGGGCGGGACCATGGCTTGGGGGGCGGGACCACGGTCTGGGGGTTGAGAATGTTATGGGCGGGGCCTACGCCTGGGGCGGGGCGGGGCCTACGCCTGGGGCGGGGCCTACGCCTGGGGCGGGGCGGGGCCTTGCCCCGGTCTGGGGTTTTGGGGCGTGTCTCTAAGCGGCGGCGAAGAAGAAGCGCATGCGCATTTCTCCAAAGCGGCGGGCGGGGCCCTTCCCGCGACGCATGCGCGTAATCTTAAAGTTTTTGCCGACTTTGGGGCGAACCTGAAACAAACGGTGAGTATCCGGTTACCGGGGTAACGGGATTAGGATGGAGTGTGTAGCCAGGGTAATGGGGTGTGGTTGTATGTAATCGGGACAACGGGTGTTTGGTGGGTGAGGGTGAATGGCCGGGATAACGGGAGAGGGGCGTCATGTCGCTGAGGTCTGGGACTGGGTCTGGGACTGGGTCTGGGTCTGGGACTGGGACTGGGTCTGGGTCTGGGACTGGGTCTGGGTCTGGGTCTGGGACTGGGACTGGGACTGGGACTGGGTCTGGGACTGGGACTGGGACTGGGTCTGGGTCTGGGACTGGGTCTGGGTCTGGGTCTGGGACTGGGACTGGGACTGGGACTGGGTCTGGGACTGGGTCTGGGTCTGGGACTGGGACTGGGACTGGGTCTGGGACTGGGTCTGGGTCTGGGTCTGGGACTGGGACTGGGACTGGGACTGGGTCTGGGACTGGGTCTGGGTCTGGGACTGGGACTGGGACTGGGTCTGGGTCTGGGACTGGGTCTGGGTCTGGGACTGGGTCTGGGTCTGGGTCTGGGACTGGGACTGGGACTGGGACTGGGTCTGGGACTGGGTCTGGGTCTGGGTCTGGGACTGGGTCTGGGTCTGGGTCTGGGACTGGGACTGGGACTGGGACTGGGTCTGGGACTGGGACTGGGACTGGGTCTGGGTCTGGGTCTGGGACTGGGTCTGGGTCTGGGACTGGGACTGGGACTGGGACTGGGACTGGGTCTGGGACTGGGTCTGGGACTGGGACTGGGTCTGGGACTGGGTCTGGGTCTGGGTCTGGGTGTGGGACCGGGACCGGGACCGGGTCTGGGTCTGGGACTGGGACTGGGACTGGGTCTGGGTCTGGGACTGGGTCTGGGTCTGGGTCTGGGACTGGGACTGGGACTGGGTCTGGGTCTGGGACTGGGTCTGGGTCTGGGTGTGGGACTGGGACTGGGTCTGGGTCTGGGTCTGGGACTGGGACTGGGACTGGGTCTGGGTCTGGGACTGGGTCTGGGTCTGGGACTGGGACTGGGTCTGGGTCTGGGACTGGGACTGGGACTGGGACTGGGTCTGGGTCTGGGACTGGGTCTGGGTCTGGGTCTGGGACTGGGACTGGGTCTGGGACTGGGACTGGGTCTGGGACTGGGACTGGGTCTGGGACTGGGTCTGGGTCTGGGTCTGGGACTGGGACTGGGTCTGGGTCTGGGACTGGGACTGGGACTGGGTCTGGGTCTGGGACTGGGTCTGGGACTGGGTCTGGGTCTGGGTCTGGGTCTGGGACTGGGACTGGGTCTGGGACTGGGTCTGGGTCTGGGACTGGGACTGGGACTGGGTCTGGGTCTGGGACTGGGACTGGGACTGGGTCTGGGTCTGGGTCTGGGTCTGGGACTGGGTCTGGGTCTGGGACTGGGACTGGGTCTGGGTCTGGGTCTGGGTCTGGGACTGGGTCTGGGTCTGGGTCTGGGACTGGGTCTGGGACTGGGTCTGGGTCTGGGACTGGGACTGGGTCTGGGTCTGGGACTGGGTCTGGGTCTGGGACTGGGTCTGGGACTGGGACTGGGTCTGGATCTGGGACTGGGTCTGGATCTGGAACTGGGACTGGAACTGGGACTGGGTCTGGGACTGGGTGTGGGTGTGGGACTGGGTGTGGGTCTGGGTCTGGGTCTGGGACTGTGTGGGGCTGTTAGTTGGCACTCAGTCCAGCAGGGAGGAGAGTTAGGGGTAAATATGCCTAGAGGGGGCATTGCTCTGGGGCTGGGGGTTGTGTGGGGCACTGAACCTGGGGACAAGGATGCTTGTGCCTGGGATGGAGGTGTGAGAGTGCCAGGATCTGGAGTGTGGATACTATCCTTGGGAAGGTGGTAGAGCCTGTGTGTGGGGAGGTTTGGGGTAATTTAAGGCGCGTTGAGTCAGTGATTGGGGGTTTGATGGTACATTGAGCCTGAGAGTTGGGGGTGGGAGGTGGTGAGTAAGTACTCAGCCTTGTGGGTAGAGGGTGAGTGATTTGAGTGTGAGTGACATAGAGCCTGAGGGAGATGGGCATTGAGCCTCAGAGTAGTGGGGCTGAAGGGGTACTGAGCCTCATGGCTGTAGGGTATTTATTGGTTTGGCCTCTCTCTGTTTTCTCTGATTTTGATGCAATCTGTTGAATTTTAGAAATATTTTCATTGATTTTAGTTTTGCTATTAAACTATAATTGATATGAAATCTCTACTAAAATTCAAGAAGTGCACCTTTTTGTTCTTTCTGTGCATTTGTTGCCCATCTGTGGTTGCTGTGGAGAAGATGGTAGTGATCTGCTGTCTTGAACTGCTGCAGTCCTTAGGGTCTGGGACCACCCACAATGTTGTTTGGAAGGCAGTATTTTGAACCACTGACAGTGAAAGAATGGTGATACATTTCTAATTCAGAATGGTGTAAAGGAAGTGTTAACAATGTAGTTAGGAAAGTATAACACAACTAGAGTGAGTCAATATGGTTTTGTGAAAAGGGAAATCCTGTTTGACAAATTGATTAGTTTTTTTAGTAGTGTGATAGATTAAAAGGGAATCTGACACTTGCTGAAAAGGTGTTGTCCATCCTTGCCTTCTTTGCTTTGCTCTTACGAAAGAGGATTCATTCTGTCTCTTTCAAACCTTAACTTAGACCCAATTTAAATCTCTTTCTCCATCATGAACAATGACCCTAATACTCTATAACTACTTTGCACTGGGATTCTGCTTCTGTCAGAAGTAAATAAAAGAACATTTTTGAACACATTCAGATCTGAAGAAGAGTCATGCCAGACACAAAGCATTAATTGTTTCTTTTTCCAAAGTGCTGCATGACCTGCAGAGTTTGTCAAGCAATTTCTGTTTTTTGTCTCCATTTTTTGAGCTTTTTGTTTTGCTCTCAGGCCAAACACAAGGCCAAGTTTCAAATTATTCTAAAATTTGTGAATAAAAATGTGCTGATGAGATGCCGCATTCTGTGTTTTGTACTAAAAGCTGTACTGACCGAGGTTCCCCATCTCCCTGGGTTGGAGAGCTGCAATGTGACTTCCCATCGCCTATACACAGTGCTCTGACTAATAAAGGAAAGTGTACCAAATGCCACCTTCACTATCCTGCAACTTCACTTTAAAGGAACTATGAACCTGCACTCCAAGGTCTCTTTTTAGAGGGCATAGGTTTAAAGGGAGAAGGGAAAGACTTGAAAGGAATCTAAGAGGCAACATTTTTCATGCAAAGGATGATGTGTATATGGAATGAGCTGCCAGAGGAAGTGGTGGAGGCTGATACAACTGTAATGTTTAAAAGCCATCTCGATGAGTATATGAATAAGAAGGGTTCAGAGGGATTATGCGCCAACTGCTGGCAAATGGGACTAGATTAGGTTGGGATATGTGGTCGGCATGGACGAGTTAAACTGAAGAGTCTGTTTCCATGCTGTACGTCGCTATAACCCTAACAGATCAACTTTTTTATGCTGCCTTTTCACATTGCCCATATAAATTGTATCTTCCATTAATAGGTTGCAGCCATCATAGAAGAAGTGTGAAATCTACAATGTAATTAAGCAAGATTTGGAGATGCCGGTGTTGGACTGGTTTACAGTGTGATGTAACAGAAATTATACATTGAAAAATTGATTGTTTGTTAAGCCTTTCATCTGTTAGAATACCATGATGATATGAATACCATTATCATGGTATTCTAACAGATGAAAGGCTTAACAGACAATCAATTTTTCAATGTATAATTTCTGTTACATCACACTGTAAATTTTTGCTATAAATTCTGTGTTAGGATTGAGCCCTCCACTAGCATCTGTTGAAGGAGCGACGCTCCGAAAGCTGGTGTGATTCCAATTAAACCTGGGTTGGACTATAACCTGGTGCTATGTGATTTTTAACTTTGTAATTAAGCAATGTCATGTATCCCAGTTACATGAGTCTAATGCCTCAGTAATTTTCTGATTGTTTGGTTCAGTGTCGTTTAGGGAAGGAAACTGCTGTAATTAACAGGTCAGGCTACTACATGTGACTCCAGATCCTCAGTAATGTGGCTGATTCCTTGCTGTTTTGGGCATTTAGGGAAGGGGTAATAAATGCTTGCTTTGCCAGTGATGCCCACATCTGTTAATTAATAAAATGCAGTATTTTTATTTTATTATTCATTATTGGCAGGGTCTGCTGTATTCAACTGGCCCATGTTTGTAAAAAACCAAAACAAATCCCATTCATAATTGGACAACACTTGCTGAATAATCCCGAATGCAGTAATAGCTACATTAGTTACTAATTTAAAATAACCAAGTTCAGAACATGATTTATTATGCTTCCTCGCACCAATATGCATATTCATATGCAGGGACCTATTCTGTGCAAACAACACTTGAGCGTCTTTTTTAAATTGCCCAGGAGCTGGGAAGCTGCTCATCCCCTGTTGCTTTTTCAATGGCAATGCCTCACCCAATTAAAGCTAATCGTAAAAAGGCAAGATTTGTCAAACGTGCTGCCGATTAAGTTGTCCTTTGCTCATGGTGCAGGAGGATGTCTGCTGACGCTTTATTTGCAAATTGGGTGACTCTCAGGAGCTTTTGAACCGCATGGAGGTGGTCGTGTTCACAACTGGTATGGTTGTTTGCATCAGTTGTCAACTAGAGTTTTCCACTTGTTCTGATTGTTGAGGGATTTTGCACGATCATCATAGAATCGCTACCATGTGGAAACAGGCCAATTGACCCAACAAGTCCAGACCAACCATCTGAAGGGTAACCTACCCTGATCCATTCCCCTACCCTATTATCCTACATTTACCCATGACCAATGCACCGTACCTACCCATCTACTCTTTATTTTAATAGATGTAACTACTCTTTTTATTTTAATTTAAAGAATCTACTCTTTATTTTAATTTTAAAAATCTACTCTTTATTTTAATAAAAACATTTTAACTATACCTTCGCATCCCTGAACACTATGGGTAATTTTGCATGGCCAATTCAACCACCTGCAAATCTTTGGACTGTGGGAGAAAACCCATTCAGACATAGAACGTGCAAACTCCACACAGACTGTCACCTGAGGCTGGGATAGAACCCGGGAACTATTTTTGACCCAGACCATTGGGCAGTCTGGTAGTCTGTAGGTACAGGCTCTCTCCTTGTATGGCAGTTTACAGCAGAACAAGAGTAGACCTTTTGGGCTCTCAAGCCTGATCTGCCATTTGGTGAGATCTGTGGCCTAACTCCAAATGGCTGCCTTTGTCCCGTATTCCTTAATTCTTTTGCTCAACAAAAATAAATCTTACATTTAAAATTTAAAAACTGATCTCGCATCAACTGTCATTTGTGGAAGAGAGTTCCAAATCTCTACTACCCTTTGTGTGTAGAAGTGCTTCCTAAGGTGTCTCCTGAACAATTCTCAGACTAGGCCTTCTAATTCTACAAAGTGCAACCAGTTGAAGTAGTTTATCTTCATGTACTCTGTCTTTTCCTGTTAATATTTTGAAGACTTCTATCAGATTGTCTGTCAGTCCTCTAGATGCTAAAGGAAATAGACCTAATTTGTATAATCTCTCCTTGTAACTTAACCCCTGAAGTCCATTCTTGTAAACCTACGTTGAATTCCCTCCAAGGCCAATATATCCTTCCTCAGGTGTACTGCTCTCAGTAAACTAAGTGGAGCCTAGCCAGGGTTTTGTATAACTGCAGGATAACATTTGCATCCTTGTGCTGTAGATAAAAGGGCCAATATTCTCTTAGCTTTTTTGATTTTCTGCACTAGTTCATGGCATTTTACAGATCAGTACACTGAAATCCCAGATTTCTTCAGACATCCACTGTATTTAATTTCATACCATCTAGACACTATCCTGATCTATCCTTTTGGTCTAAAATGGACAACCAATTGGATATCTATGCCATTATCCAAGTAATAATGTGAATAAGTGAGACCTAATAGAGATAATTCTTGGGGTTGCAGCCGTCTTCTATCCTTTATGCAGATCCAAACCAACAAAACATGTCTTGATGTGATTGGCGTGAGCGTGTTGGACCTAGTTCTCTATTCACACCAATAATTATCTCCAACACCATAATGACTTATGACTTAATCTTAAATCCGGCACCTACGAATCCCTTCCCGGCTAAGCATCAAACAATGCTCACTATCTCATGGATTTGGCTGACAAGAATCAAAGATAGAGCAGAGCTCCACTAAGGAGTCCTTAGTGGCCGATGATCTCTTTAAGAAAGAACCTCCAGAAATGTTTGAAAGATATTCACTGGTGTCTTTGTCTTTCCATCTGATGCCAAGGAAGCATTATAATCTGTCTTCAGAAGTTCTTCAGTCTGTTTTATTGCAAAGATTTTCTGGCTGTAAAGACAGGGCATGGTATGGAGAGACAGATGTCAAGCATCTGCATCTCCCTTTCAAACTTGAAAACAGTATACAGGGGCAGGACAGGACCCTACATGTGAGGCCCATAAAATCCACGTTTCTGGAGGTTCTTTCTTAAAGGGATCATTGGCCACTAAAGACTCCGCTCCAGTGTCTTTGTTTCTTGTTAGCTAAGCCCACGAGATAGTGAGCATTGTTTGATGGGGTTCATAGGTGTCGGCTTTAAGATTAAGTCATAAGACATTATGGTGTTGGAGGTAATTATTGGTGTGAATAGAGAATTGGCTCAAGAACAGGAAACAGCAAGTGGGGATAAGAGGTTCTTTTTCAGATTGGCAACCTGTAGCCAGTGGGGTTCTGCAGAGATCAGTGCTGGGACTGCAACTGCTTACAATATTTATTAATGACTTAGAGGAAGGAAGTGAATGTACTGTAGCCAGATTTGCAGACAACACTAAACTAGGTAGAAAGGCAATTTGAGAGAGTGATACAAATAATGTGAAGGTAGAAGGCAGAAGGTGTTGGTGGAGGATTGCTTTCCAAACTGGAGGCCTGTGATCAGTGGTGTGCCACAAGGTTCGGTGCTTTTCGTTATTTATATAAATGATTTGGATGTGAGCATAAGAGGTATAGTTAGTAAGTTTACTCATGACACCAAAATTGGAGATGTAGTGGACAGCGAAGAAGGTTACCTCAGAGTACAGTGGGATCTTGATTGGATGGGCCAGTGGGCTGAGAAGTGGCAGATGGAATTTAATTCAGGTAAATGTGAGATGCTACATTTTGAAAAGGCAAATCTTAGCAGGACTTACACGCTTAATGGTAAGGTTCTAGGGAGTGTTGCTGAACAAAGAGACCATGAAAGTAGAGTTGCAGGTAGATAGGATTGTGAAAAAGGCGTTTGGTATGCTTTCCTTTATTGGTAACAGCATTAAGTATTGGAGTTGGAGGTCATGTTGCAGCTGTACAGAACATTGGTTAGACCAATGAGGAAGCTGTTGAAATCCACATTTATCCCGTGTGGTTGCAGGGTCCCAGGACGGAATATGAGGCACTCCTCCTCCAGGCATTGGGTGGTAACGGTTTGGCGATGCAGGAGGCCCAGGACCTGCATGCCCTTGACAGAGTGGGAGGGGGAATTGAAATGTTCAGCCACAGGGTGGTGGGTACAGGTGTCCCAGAGATGTTCTCTGAAATGATCCGCAAGAAGGCGTCCTGTCTCCCCGATATAGAGGAGACTACACCGAGTGCAACGGGTGCAGTAGCTAACACTGGTACATGTTGTGAACACTTCAACTCCCCCCTCCCACTCCGTCAAGGACATGCAGGTCCTGGGCCTCCTCCACTGTGAAAATGTTCATTTTGGAAGGGATAACGAAATAGCAGATTATTATTTAAATAGAGAAAAACTGTAGGAAACTGCAATACAAAGAGACTTGAGGGAACCTGTGCTTAAAAAACAGAAAGCTAGCACACAGGTGAAGCAGGTAATCAGAAAGGCTTGTGGAATGTTGGCCCATATTTCAAGAGGGTTGGAGTATAAGATAGGGAAGTCTTGCTGTGACTGTACAAGATGCTGGTGAGAGCACATCTGGAATACTGTGAGCAGTTTTGGTCCCTGGATTTAAGAAAATATATTATTTCGTTGGAGGCAGTTCAGAGAAAGTTCACTGGGATAATCCCTGATAGGGAGGGATTGCCTTTTGAATAAAGGCTAGGCAAGTTGGGATTCAGTGGAGTTTAGAAGAATAAAAAGTGATCTCATTGAAATATAGGATTCTTAAGGGGCTTAACAAGGTAAATACTGAGAGGATATTTCCCCACGCGAGTGAGTCTATGATCAGAGGGCATAGTCTCAGAATTGAAGAGTACCAATTTAAGACTGAGATGAGGAGGAATTTCCTCTTTCAGAGAGGGTTATGAATCTTTGGATCTCCTTGTCACAGAGATCTGTGGGATCAGAATCCTTATGTTTATTTAAGGCTGAAATGGATGGATTTTTGAACAGTCGGGAAATTCAGGATTATGGGGAGAAAGCAGGAAAGTGAACATGAGGAATGTCTGATCAGCCATGACCCTATTGAATGATGGAGCAGGCTTGTGAGACTCAATAGTCTGTCCTATTCCTATTTCTTATGGTCTTAATATGGACTTGACCATGCATTTGAGGGGGCTGAATATCATATTTCTGGGCTCCAAGCTTCCCCGCAACCTCCTGCAGTTAAGCCGTGGTTACTGCATGCCAGTAGGAGGAGATACTAGAACCAGTCTCGGTGATGCAGAGGTCGTGCACTGGCAGGGTGCTTGCATACTTGGCTTTCTCTTCATTGTATGCTCGCCAGTGGCAGTGCATTGTGCAACTGGACTAGATGCATTATGGCACTCATTGGTAAACCTTACACCCAAGACCTAAAATAATTTCAGAATTATCTGCCAGAAGTGGGTCCCCACAGGAGCACTTGAGCCTTAGTCTTCCGACTGTCACATTGACACTAAATCAAAAGAATGTGCATCTCCATTTTTAAAACCACTTGGTTCCTTTTGCTTTCTCAGAAATGTAATGACTTAATCTGTAGTTTATTGATCTAGTTTGCCAGCTGTGCACTTTGATAATTGAGAACAAGAGTCAATAGACTGAGGGCTTTCAGATGGATAGAAGATTTAATCCAATCAACAGAGTTGGAATCCAGAAGACAGGAGGGAGGCAGAACCTTCAAACCCGAACTGGGTCATTCAGGGATGATGTCAAGAAGCATTTCCTCACATTAAGGGAAGTGGCATTCTGGAATTCACTCCCCAAAAGATCACATGAAAGCTGGGAGAAAATGGGGTTCTTAGTCGTGATATTGATGGTTATCTGTCAAGCAAAGATATTGAGGATTATGGGTAAATGGAGCAAAAATGTAGCTAAGCCTTGGCCACATAGAATAGCAGGATGAGTTGGAAGGGCTGAATAGCCTCTTCCTGTTTCCTGTGGCTGTGTTTTTGTTTCATTTTATTTTGTTTGTATAAACTTCAAGACTTTCTGTCTTCCAATGAGAAGTACATAACCATATTCAATTGCTTTAATACTTTTATTGTAGTTTGTTCAAGGTAATTATCATCCCGTGTTGCAGTTGGTTTTACTAATAGATCTGCATTTTTCTGCCATTATTAAGAAAAATTACTTGGCTACGTTCTTTAGCGATTACATTCGTGAACGTTGCGAGATTTCGTCTGATATTTCAAGTGCGAGGTAGTTTTCAGTAAGACTCGGAGCACTGTAGAGTTTGAGAGGCCCCATCGAGGGGAGGACAAGTTGAACTTTTAAAGTGGCCTGGCAGAGAAAATGCGACAAAGTGTTCAACACAAAGGAGCATTGGAGAGTTGGACTGGGTCAAGCTTTCACCGGTCAGCAGGCAATAAGCACACTTCTCATTCACCACTTTATCTCGGTCCCATTTCTAAGCCAAGTCATTCTGAATCAGGAAATCTCTCGGGTGGGGTGGTGCTTTGAGTGCATAAAGTGAATTTAAAATAAATAGATTGAAATAACTGAACCAGATCTGCAGTCTATGCGATTGTCCTTATGCACCATTTGTTTAAAGTAAGGATGTAGGTTCAACAGGTCCTGAAGAAGGCAAATGGTATATTGGCCTTAGTAGTAAGAGGATTTGAGTACAGGAGGAGTGATGTCTTGCTGCAATTGTACAGGGCCTTGGTGAGACCACACCTGGAATATTGTGTGCAGTTTTGGTCTCCTTGCTTGAGGAAGGATGTTCTAGTATGGACGGAGTGCAACAAAGGCTTACCAGGCTGATTCCTGGGATAGTAGGACTTACATATGAAGAAAGGCAGGATTGGTTAAGATGATATTTACTAAAATTAAGAAGACTGAGATGGAGAATCTCTCAGAAACATATAAAATTTAATCAGAAGCATACAAGGTGTATGCAGGAAAGATGTTCCCGAGGATCAGCACCAAAGTAACGTTGTAAGGGCACAGGGTAGTTCATTTGGGACTGACATGAAATGTATTCACCCAGAGAGTGGTGAGTCTGTGGAAGTCTCTGCCACAAAAAGCAGTTGAGGCTAAAATATTGAATGTTTTCAAAAAAATCATAGATAGGAGTCAGCCCTTCAAGCTTGCACCCCCTTTCAGTATGAACATGGCTGGTCACCCAATTCACTACCTTATTCCCACTTTCTCCCCATACCCTTTGATCCTTTTAGCCCTCAGGCAGAGTCAACATGGTATTGTCAAAGATAAATCCTGTTTGACCAATCTATTTGAGTACCTCAAAGAAGGAACATTAGTAAATAGAAGCTCGTGGACATACTGTACTTAAGCTTTCTGACAGCATTTGATGAGGCACCATATCAAAGGTTATTGTGGAAATAAAAGCTTGTGGTACAAGGGAGCAACTAATTCACATGAATAGGAAGTCAGCTGATGAACAGGAAACAGAATGTAGCCATAGATGGGTCTTTGCAAGACATATTGAGTGGTTTGTCACAGGAATCAATACTGGGACCTCAATTGCTCACAATTTATATAAGTAACTTGGTTGAAAAGTTAAAGCTATGTGAACTTTGCTGGACACAGAAGTAGGTTGGAAAATACAATATGAAGAGGACACTAGACTTCAAAATATATGTAATTAGGCAAAGATCTGGCACATGAAATGTGATGTGAAATGACCTGTTTTAGCTGGAAGAATAAAAAGAAATATTTCGTCTAAATTGTGGGAGGTTGCAGACCTCTGAGATACTGAGAGAGCTGATTGTCTGAGTGCATGAATCATCCAAGGTTAGTATGCAGGTACAGCAAGTAATTGGAAAAGTAGTAGAATGCTGTTATTTATGGTGAGGGGTATTAATCCATAGAAATTGCAGGCACTAGTCAATGCAATACTGATTGTAAAACATTTGCTTATTCTGTGACCTATTAATGTTGGCGCCACACTTCTTCAATTCATGTTCAATGCTATTTATTTAGTATTAATAATATTTATCTAAAACCGTTTTAGTGCTGCCTCCTGTCAGTTAGAAACCCATGCTTGTACAAGCTTCCAGACCACCCCCCCAACCCCCGGCTGCCATTGTATCAAATCCCATGAGGAAATATTTGAACAGGCGACCACAACTTCAATTTTAAATTGTGAGGTTCCGGGAGGCAATTCCAGAGCTTGTCGGCTGGGAGCTGAAGGTGCAGCTTCTAGGTGGTGGAGTATTGGGACTCTGGGATGGTCAAGTATTAGAGATATGCAGCAATCTGAGGAATGTGGGACTACAAGAGATTACAAAGATAGGCAGGGGTGAGACCAAGGAGGGATTTGAAAACATGTTCGAGAATGGTAAGGTCAGAATGTTGTATGAGTTAGGAATTAGCGGAGGAGAGCAAGCATGTGGTGTAGAGCTTGGGTTTGAAAGCCTACCAACTGGAGCTTGAGGATAGGAAGAAAGACAGTCATCTTCTGCCAAGCAGTTCTTCCTTTGAACTCTGCTTGGACCCAAGCTGCGTATATTTGGCTGCAGCAGGTGACCAACTTTAACCCTTGCACCTATCAGGCAGTATCAGCTGCTGCTTGGCTTCAACTGTCTGAGGGTGCAGAAATAAAATGTTTATTACAGTCTCCCTTTTCAAATCAAATGGTAGTTTCTGTGGCTGACCTGATGGGATTAATTCACAGGCTGGGCAAACCATTCTTTGCCCCCCTCGGGACCTTGCTCCTTGTGTGCACTGGATCCCGAGCAGTGTCTGATTACCATACATGGTCTGGAATTGTAATTTTGATTTAATGGCCCTTTTCTTCCTCGCGCTCTATCTGGGCTGATACTGATTCACTACTGGGTTTCAGTCCTGTATTAGAGCTCTGGCAAGTCAGGCGTATAAGGAGCCTAACAAATCAGAAAAGTGACAGCCCAGTCCGACTTGCTTTTTTTCTCACTAACCGGATTACTTTTCAGGTACAGGAGCTCAGAATGACCTCTCTCTGATGAACATTGGTGAATTTGACACTATGGAGAATCACACACAGGTCTCCCCAGCACAGAGTTGAAGCTCCCAATATCTAGCTCTGTAACTCCTCATAAAGGACACCTACTTCACTCTTAACAATGGCCTCATCAGAACACCAACTCCCATGTGTCCTCATTTGATTTAATTTATAAATTTAAAGCCTTGTTTTTTTTTGTTTTCGAAACTGGGTACAGCTGCAGAAAACCTCTGCCACAGCAGAAAGTGTCCAGCGGTCTAATGTCCTGGACTGATTTTGAGGTACTTAAAGCATGTATTTTATTCATTTACCTTTATTTCAAGCTGCACGCACAGTTTTGGGGATTTGGAATTTCAGCATCAGTGAATCATCAGCATTAACAGCTTCTTTTAACGAGTTTTGAGAAGATTTGTAGGTCAGGTTGAGGTTTTGGATGTAGCTTTGCTCGCTGAGCTAGAAGGTTCATTTCCAGACATTTTGTCACCCTACTAGGTAACATCTTCAGTGGGCCTCAGGTGAAGCACTGCTGATAATTTTGCTTTCTATTTATATGTTTGGGTTTCTTTGGGTTGGTGATGTCTTTTCCTGTGGTGAAGTCACTTTCTGCTTTTTTTCTCAGGGGATGGTAGACGGGGTCTAACTCGATGTGTTTGTTAATAGAGTTCCGGTTGGAATGCCATGCTTCTCGGAATTCTCGTGCATGTCTTTGTTTGGCTTGTCCTTGGATGGATGTGTTGTCGCAGTCGAAGTGGTTTCCTTCCTCATCCATATGTAAGGATACTAGTGAGAGAGGGTCATGTCTTTTTGTGGCAGAAAACTAGCCACCAGGATACATGGACACCAACAAGCCATAAAAAGCCATGGGTTAGACCCCATCTACCACCCCCTGAGAAAAGGAACAGGAAGTGACTTCACCACAGGAGTACAGCCCTGCTTTTATATTCAAGTTCTCTCAAAATAGATGCCGTCATTGTATTTGCCTTCCTAACTACTGACTCAACCTGCAAGTTTGCCTTGAGAGAATCCTGGACTAGAACTCCGAAGACTGTTTGCACTTCAGACTTCTGAATTTTGGCCCCATTTAGAAAATAGTCCATGACCTCACACTTTCCCACATTATACTCCATCTGCCACTTCTTTGCCCACTCTCCTAACCTGTCTGCAGATGTTCTTCCATGATCGAAGAATAAATATAGCCCTGCTTTTCTTTAAATAGTGCTGTGGGACTGTTAATGTTCACCTACAAGGAGCTAATGCACGCTTCAGTTAATGATTCACCCAGGGTACTACACCTCCAGCAGTGCAGCCCTGCCTCATTACTACACTCTGTGATCTGCTGGATTTCGAGCTGACTGCAGCCCCTTGAAGAGAAGTGAATTCCTCGTACTCTGACTTGCAGGCAAGAGGACCATGGCAGCAGACTCCAAGCTTCTTTGTTCAAACTTTGATTGATCTCCTGTGTACTTTGGCATGACGAGGTGACTACCTCCAGTGGTGGTCTCTTTTCTCTATTATTTGTACTGCTCTGTTAATTTAAGATGAGCATATGTTAGGTGTGAGCAGTTGTTCTTGGTGGTGGAGTGGGCGTGAGGTCAGTAACTTAGCCCGGACTCAGATGGAACTGCAAAGCTGTAGACAGTGTGGTTCAGCCTGAGATACCAGGGTGGTGATGTCGGTGCTTGGGACCAGACTTTGGGGATGTGGGAGATTAAATACATTTGGTCTTTTTCTTCTCAGAATTTATGAATACAGTTCAGTTTTGAAGGGGAACAAAACCACTTATTGGTTCAATGAGTAATCTTCCTGTGAGTGATAGGAGCACACAGGAGACTCCGGTCTCTGTTATGGGGAGCACTGGTTGTTGTCGTTGAACCCACCTTGTTTTTCTTTTCAGGTTGCATTATTGGTCAGATTGGATTTTAACTGTCTAGGGCACAGATCTGGTGGATTCTCTCTGCTCGTTTGGATCAACGTATTCAGATTGTCTCCTACACCTAGTGTCTAACGGGAGCAAAGTTGGAGCAGTGAGGACCAGACGAACAGGATGGATGACATTTTTACCCAGTGCCGGGAAGGCAACGCAGTTGCAGTTCGGCTCTGGCTGGACAACACTGAAAATGACTTGAATCAGGGGTGAGTGCCAGATTCTGACCGATCCGTCGGACTGTCTGAATAGTTTCACTTAAAGCAGTCTTAAAGTTGGTGCTGGAGTTATGACATGATCATGTGATAGGAACACTATCTTGTGTACTGAACATGAAGTCTGTAACCATAACATCTACCAGCTGACAACATTGTTGTGCACCCATTGTCCATTTAACCCCCAAAACACATTTGGTGCCTCCTGCTCATTGTTTCATCCCGACATGTTGCTGCCTTCCACACAGTGTGTACTTCCAGAACTGTCATCAAACTCAAAAGACTCTCATTGCCTTTCAGTGTCACCGTTCCATAAGCAGCCGAGTCTTAAACAGCTACAAATGTACACAACAATTTCATTTCGCCTCCTTCCTCCACCCTATCCCCGTCCTTGCTCGAAACACTTATGGTATTTTAAGTAGATAACAGTCTGATCTCCTTTTTAGGTTATTACCACAAAAAATAAAAATATATAGTCTCTTTCAGAAGGAATTATTTTGTTTTAAGATTTCCCCTAAAGAAGTATTATGTACTCCAGTGAAATGTTAAGCTTGGGTATAATGTTGAGTGTTTGAAGCAACTAGAGTAAATGCAGTTAGAGGCAATAGGGACTTGATTAGTATCGGGGTAGGTGGGAAAGGAGGTATCTGTTGATATAGTTAGATGAACAGGAGAGGAACGAAGTTTGTGCGCAACATAATCTTGAGCTTTCAGGGATGTGTAGGTTAGGTGCATTAGTCAGGGCTAAATGTAGAGTAGTGAAATGGGTCTGGATGGATTACTCTTTGGAGGGTCGCTATGGAGTTGTTGGGCCAAAGGGTCTGTTTCCATACTGTCAGGATTCTATGGTTCTATGAAATCTCCAGTTTAGATTTTCACTTGATGTAACTATTATTTTTAATCGTTCATTCTCAGTACAATCAGAATCAAGCCTGTTACGGATAGTGTGCTGTTAAATGCTTGACGTGCATGTTTTGCTTCCTCATATAAAATTTGTGGGGAACTTAATGGAAATGGAATAGCAATAGGTGGTATGTGACAGCAAATCACATGACGCAAGTGGCATAAGAAGTGCCTTAGGTATCCTGCTATAATCAGTAGTCACTGATCAGAGGTGTATTTTGGAGACTTATGCTCCAACACATTTCAAGATGAATGATTGGGCTCGGATTCCCCGTTTCCATTCATCTGACATTGTCACAGCCCTTGGATGAGCTTTCTCATCTTAATAAAATCCCAGGAAGGGAAGGGAAGGGAACAGAACTGAAAGAAACTGGATAATTTCTGATTGATATCCTATTGAAGTTATCTTGCTGAAATCCTAAAATAAAAACCAACGTACTGCGATTTTGGAAATATGAAACAAACACAAATCCTGGAGAAACTCAGCAGCTCTGGCAGCATCTGTGGAAAGACAAATAGCAGGTCCCAAGTTAAGGTATGTCAGAATCTTGAAAGATGCTGAGTTTTGAGATGAAACTGACTTTTGCCGGCATTTTCTGTTTTCACTGCTGAAATGTTTACCTGGATTTGATCCCCTGATGGATAATGTTTCTTCACTTCTGGCCTTTGTTCTGTTGCAAACTACAACAATATCCAGCCCATGCAGCTTATCAACCCCTTTAGTATATACTCTTCAACAGTGCGGCGCTCCCCCAGCCCGGACCCTCGGACAGTGCGGCGCTCCCCCAGCCCGGACCCTCGGACAGTGCGGCGCTCCCCCAGCCCTGACCCTCGGACAGTGCGGCGCTCCGTCAGCATTGGTCCTCTATGCAGCATTTCATAGTGCTCCGAAAATGTTAACCTTGTGAATGGAATCGAGGCTTTAGGTTGGGTGTTGAAGCCATAGACCCGATGAGTCATGGTTGACACCTATAAAATCAGAATCCATGCCTGCAAGGAAAAGAAAAATGATGTATAAAAAAGTGTGATCAGCATCTTTAGCAGTGTGGTTTGGCATTCGTAACAAAAGCTTTTAAAGAAAATCAAGTGTCAGCTTTATTTTCAGACTGCATTGCTCATTAACTCTCCTGGAATTGTCTACATGGCAGACTGTAGTTTAAAAACGTGCCCCAAAGGAAGAAGGTAGCAGTGTTATTCTGATTTATGAAACTCCCACTTCCGCATATTTCAACCATTCTGTCATTCTGTTTAATTTTGAGCTTGGAATACTGCCTAGAGCTGCAACAATTTTGCACACATTCCAGTTGATGGCTTCCTGTGATGTTGTACAGATGGGTCTGTGTGAGTTTGTGACTGTTAGCTGTGTGTTAGATTGCAAGGGAACAGGATGAAAATGTCAATGTTGTCACCTGTCTGAGCAAAATATGCTTCTCCAACCCCAATGCTGCCCCTGTGCTGGGAATAAGTGATGAGGACAGTATGTTCAAAAGAGTAGACAGAGCTTTATTCTGTATCTAACCTCATGCTGTCCCTGGAGTGCTTGACAGGGACAATAGAACGCTCTGGTGCTGCAGTGACAGTGTTCCTACCTCTAAACCAGGAGGCCTGAGTTCAAGTCCCACTTACTGTAGAGGTGTGTAATGACATGCCTGAACAGGTTGATTTAAAAAAATTCAGGAGGAATCTTTACTCTATCAAGCACTGTGCTGTCCCTGTTCAAGGAAAGTTTGTTGGGGACCGTGTAGAGGGAGCTTTGCTATCGGTTGAAAAGAATAGAGGAAACTGACTTGACATTGAAAAGAGTAGAGACGGCTTTACTCAGTATTCAGCCATGTGCTGTCCCTGTCCTGGGAGTGTTTGATAGGGAGAGTGAAGAGTGAGCTTAGCTCTGTATTTGACCTTGTGCGGCCTTTGCCCTCTAAGTGTTTTGATGGGGGACAGGCTGCCTTATGAAGAGTAATCATTGCAGCTGTTGTCCAACTCCCTCCCTCTGTGTTGCGCCTGCCATACAGTGTGTTTTAACTCTTATACCTAGCAAAGAAACTGTGAGTCAACTCTTAGTAGTGATAAATGAGGATATTTATTTATTTATTTAACACAATTAATACTATAATAACAAAATACACAACAAACTAACTATTTACATTATAAATCTAATCAGCTATCTTGTGCTTTAGTTTAACTCTGGATGATCATATACCACCATATAAAATCTTGGCCTTGTTCCACTTGGCGATGATCATCTGGTCTTCTGCTCCCGGTGATCTCAGGGTGGTCTTCTCTTCACAGTGGTTCGTCTCGCTACTGCTCCTGACGGTGGTGTTGTGGCAATTCTCATACTGAGAAGTCTTCATGCCCTTTTTGGAGGGTCGTTGATGTCCACAAATACATTGATCAGGGCTCAATCACTTTGATCGATCGGACCTAACCAGGCATCGACATGTCGATAGCAGGGTGGTCCTTGGGCATCCATTCCTGGCGGCGTTAGGCACATGTAGGTAGCCCTCTCCAAATAAGGGTGTGAAATATCACTGTGTCTGGTTTTTGATTGTCCTGGGGATGGCATTCAGGTCAATCTATTCAATTCCAATTCAAGTGTATATTGTATTGTCTGCAACAGCTGGGTCAATTGCATACTTTCTGTCTGTAGCTGCAGTCTGTCTGGATTCTGCAGCTTGTTTATTTCAGTATCTTTCAGCACAGTCACTTGGGCAAAGGCTCGCCTCAATTTCCCTTTATTGTCTCTTTTTTTTCATAAGTCCAGCATTTTGAGCGGCTACACTCCACTCTGAAACAACCACTGTGTGGTATTAAGCCACTGCTTAATTTAGAAGACTTCCCCTGCTCTGAGATGAGGTTGGATGGGTGATAAATACTGGCCTTGTCAGAGGTGCTCATAATTGTGCCACCGTGGGGCGGCACGGTGGCACAGTGGTTAGCACTGCTGCCTCACAGCGCCAGAGACCTGGGTTCAATTCCCGCCTCAGGCGACTGACTGTGTGGAGTTTGCACGTTCTCCCCGTGTCTGTGTGGGTTTCCTCCGGGTGCTCCGGTTTCATCCCACAGTCCATATCTTTGCAGGTCAGGTGAATTGGCCATGCTAAATTGCCCGTAGTGTTAGGTAAGGGGTAAATGTAGGGGTATGGGTGGGTTGCGCTTCGGCGGGTCGGTGTGGACTTGTTGGGCCGAAGGGCCTGTTTCCACACTGTAAGTAATCTAATCTAATCTAATAATTGCCTCAAAGAAGAAAAACATTTCTGTTTCTGGTGTCCTGTCAGTAAGAACAGCGAAGGTCTTAAAAGAGGGGGAGGTGTGGCATTGTTAGTCATGGACAGTATTATGGTGGCAGAAAAGACATTTAATGAGGACTCGTCTACTAAGGTAGTTTGGGCTGAGGTTAGAAACAGGAAAGGAGAGGTCATCCTGTTGGAAGTTTTCCATAGCCACTGAAAACTTCCAGAGATCTAGAGGAAAAAATTGCAAAGATGATTCTGGATAGGAGCAAAAGGAACTGGGTAGTTGTTATGGTGGTCTTTAACTTACCAAATATTGACTGGAAACACTGTAGTTTGAGTACCTTAGATGGGTCAGTTTTTGTCCAGTGTGTGCAGCAGGGTTTCCTGACACAGTATGTAGTCAGGGGCAAGGCCACATTGGATTTGGTACTGGCTAATGAACCAAGCCACGTGTTAGATTTGGAGGTAGGTGGGCACTTTGGTGAAAGTGATCACAATTCAGTTATGTTTACTTGAGCGAGGGAAAGGGATGGGTATATACATAGAACCTAGAAGCCCATGAGCATTATCATAGAATTCCTACAATGTGGAAACAGGCTCTTCGGCTCAACAAGTCCACACCGACCCTCCGAAGAGTATCCCACCTAGACCCATTCCCCCACCCTATTACTCTGCACTTATCACTGACTAATGCACCTAACCTACACATCCCTGAGCACTATGGGTAATTTAGCACCTAACCTGCACATCTTTAGACTGTGGGAGGAAACTGGAGCACCCGGAGGGATCCCACGCAGACACGGGGAAAACGTGCAAACTCCACACAGTCAGTCGCCTGAGGCGGGAATCGAACCCGGGTCCCTGGCACTGTGAGGCAACAGTGCTAGCCACCGTGCCACCCTGTATACCACAAGAATACATTTAGTATAATGTCAAGAAAGACAACTATGATGCGATTAGACAAGATTTAGGATGCATAGGGAAGGAAACTGCAGGGGGTGGGCATAATTGAAATTTGACAAAAGTGAGTACTGCACATGTTGAAGATGAGAGTAGAGAGTGTGGTGCTGCATGTCCTGGGCCGCCCCCATCATCATTCCCTAACCACCCGACCAGTCCCTAATGCCTCATCTTCCACCTCAAGACCCTCCAACCCCATGGCATCAATGTGGATTTCATCAGTTTCCTCATTTCCTCTCCCCTCACCTTATCCTAGATCTAGCCTTCCAACTTGGCACTGCCCTCATGACCTGTCCATCTTCCTTTCCACCTGTCCGTTCCACCCTCCCCTCTGATCTCTCACCATTACCCCCACCTCCATCTACCTATCGCACTCCCAGCTACCTTCCCCCCTCTCCCCAACCCCATTCCCCTCCCATTTATCTCATCAGCTCCTTGGTTCACAGCCTCATTCCTGATGAAGGGCTTTTGACCAAAACTCTCCTGCTCCTCGGATGCTGCCTGACCTGCTGTGCTTTCCAGCACCACAATCTCGACAATGGAAATGTGGAGCTTGTTCAAGGAGCTTGACAGGTAGGATCAGGGAAATCCCTAAAGCCTTCTATAGGTATGAGGGCCAATCAAGGACACCAGTGGGAAATTGTGTGTGGAGTCTGAAGAGCTGGGAGAGGTGCTAAATGAATATTTTTCATCAGTATTCACACAGGAAAAAGACAGAGTTGTCGAGGAGAATACTGAGATACAGGCTACTAGACTAGACAGGATTGAGGTTCAGAAGGAGGTGGTGTTAACAATTCTGGAAAGTGTGAAAATAAATAAGTCCCCTGCGCCAGATGGGATTTATCCTAGGATTCTCTGGGAAACCAGGGAGGAGATTGCACAGCCTTTGGCTTTGATCTTTATGTCGTCATTGTCTACAGGAACAGTGCCAGAAGACAGGAAGGTAGCAAATGTTGTTCCCTTGTTTAAGAAGGGGAGTCGAGACAACCCTGGTAGTTATAGACCAGACTTTGGTTGTGGGTGAAGTGTTATAAAGGACTGCAAGAGATAGGATTTATAATCATATAGAAAGCAATAATTTGATTAGGTATAGTCAACACGGTTTCATGAAGGGTAGGTTATGCCTCACAAATCTTATTGAGTTCTATGAGAAGGTGACCAAACAGGTGGATGAGAGTAAGGCGGTTGATGTGGTGTATATGGATTTCAGTAAGGTGTTTGAGAAGGTTCCACACGGTAACTTATCGCAGAAAATACGGACGCATGGGATTGAGGGTGATTCCACGATTTGGATCAGAACTTGGCTAGCTAAAAGAAGACAGAGGGTGAAGGTTGATGGGAAATGTTCATCCTGGAGTTCAGTTACTAGTAGTGTACCGCAAGGATCTGTTTTGGGGCCACTGCTGTTTGACATTTTTATAAATGATCTGGGTGGAAGGATGGGTTAGTAAATTTGGGGATGACGCTCAGGTCGGTGGAGTTGTGGACAGTGCAGAAGAATGTTGCAGATTACAGAGGGACATAGATAAGCTGCAGAGCTGGGTTGAGAGCTGGCTAATGGAGTTTAGTGCAGAAAAGTGTGAGGTGATTCAGTTTGGATAGAGTAACAGGAATACAGAGTACTGAGCTAATGGTAAGACTCTTGGTAGTGTGAATGAGCAGAGAGATCTCAGTGTCTATGAACACAGATCGCTGAAAGTTGCCACCCAGGTTGATAGGGTTGTTAAGAAGGAGTATGGTATGATCACTTTTATTAGTAGAGGGATTGAATTTCGGAGCCACGAGGTCATGTTGCAGCTGTACAAAACGCTGGCACGGCCGCACTTTGAGTATTGCAGACAGCATTATAGGAAGGGTGTGGTAGCATTGGAAAGGGTGGCAAGAAGATTTTACTAGGATGTTGCCTGGTATGGAGGAAAGGTCTTATGAGGAAAGGCTGAGGGAACTGAGGCTGTTTTCGTTAGAGAGAAGCTAGCACAAGGGGACATGGCTTTAAATTGAGGGACGATAGATATAGGACAGATGTCAGAAATAGGTGCTTTACTAGGAGTAGTAGGGGTATGGAACGCTCTGCCTGCAACAGTAATAGACTCGCCAACTTGAAGGGCATTTAAATGCTCATGGATGGTAATGGAATAGTGTAGGTTAGATGGGCTTTAGATTGGTTGCACAGGTCGGCGGAACATTGAGGGCCGAAGGGCCTGTACTGCACTGTAATGTTCTATGTCACACATTGACCCTGACATGGGGAGTGTCAGTTGACATGGTAATATAAGTGTTCCAACAGCCTCCCATAGATAACCAAGAGAATCCTTATTCGTGCTTTTTTCCAAAATCCAACTCATTCTTACTCACTCTTTTGGGAATCATCACCGTCTCTTTTTCCAGGCCACCTTTTCTCGTCTTCAGGATTGTACTAAACTTTGTTGTGTGCACAGTGTGTGCTCCCTGACGAGAGATGATTGTGGCTGTTTCTTCCTGTACACTGGGGGAGGGGTGATGTGAGCAAGAATTTGAACTGTCCATTTCTAATCTGAGCGAGATCAGATAGAGTGAAGTCTTTATGGGATTGTGCTGTTTACTGCAGAATAGAGGGATCCTCTGGCATGTTTACTGTCAATTGTCTTTGATCCACAGTCTTCTCCATTTAACGATGTTTGGACTATTTCCTGTGAAAGTTTCTGACTGGGTTAATGAAGGGCTATCGGGTAAAAGAAGCACAGGAAGTATAGATCCACAGGGAGAAATCTATCCCACAGGAATGTAATCCTGCAAAGTATGCAACCAGTGTCCAGTCGCGGTCTGCCCTTTCTGCAGTGCATTCTTCCACTGCGTTTCTCTCTTGCGGGATAACATAAATCAGCCTCCTACACAGAAGGTTTATTTGGGTACAGGGTCTGAGCAGCGACTCACAGCACTGCCCCTCCCAGGCTTCAGAAGAACAGAAGAGCTGAGTGAGACCCAGCTGACTGGCTGTCAGCCAAAGATCAATTAATGAGGGTCAGGACTGAGGGGCAGCTACACTGTCAGGCAGTTAATTCAGAGGGAGTATGGCGCTGTTGGAGGGACAGGGTGTAGGGGCAGAGTGCTGTCAGAGGGACAGGGCGGAGGGGCGGAGCGCTGTCAGAGGGACAGGGCGGAGGGGCGGAGCGCTGTCAGAGGGACAGGGCGGAGGGGCGGAGCGCTGTCAGAGGGACAGGGCGGAGGGGCGGAGCGCTGTCAGAGGGACAGGGCGGAGGGGCGGAGCGCTGTCAGAGGGACAGGGCGGAGGGGCGGAGCGCTGTCAGGGGGACAGGGCGGAGGGGCGGAGCGCTGTCAGGGGGACGGGGCGGAGGGGCGGAGCGCTGTCAGGGGGACGGGGCGGAGGGGCGGAGCGCTGTCAGGGGGACGGGGCGGAGGGGCGGAGCGCTGTCAGGGGGACGGGGAGGAGGGGCGGAGCGCTGTCAGGGGGACGGGGCGGAGGGGCGGAGCGCTGTCAGGGGGACGGGGCGGAGGGGCGGAGCGCTGTCAGGGGGACGGGGCGGAGGGGCGGAGCGCTGTCAGGGGGACGGGGCGGAGGGGCGGAGCGCTGTCAGGGGGACGGGGCGGAGGGGCGGAGCGCTGTCAGGGGGGACGGGGCGGAGCGGCGGAGCGCTGTCAGGGGGGACGGGGCGGAGCGCTGTCAGGGGGGACGGGGCGGAGCGCTGTCAGGGGGGACGGGGCGGAGCGCTGTCAGGGGGGACGGGGCGGAGCGCTGTCAGGGGGGACGGGGCGGAGGGGCGGAGCGCTGTCAGGGGGGACGGGGCGGAGGGGCGGAGCGCTGTCAGGGGGGACGGGGCGGAGGGGCGGAGCGCTGTCAGGGGGGACGGGGCGGAGGGGCGGAGGGCTGTCAGGGGGGACGGGGCGGAGGGCTGTCAGGGGGGACGGGGCGGAGGGGCGGAGGGCTGTCAGGGGGGACGGGGCGGAGGGCTGTCAGGGGGGACGGGGCGGAGGGGCGGAGGGCTGTCAGGGGGGACGGGGCGGAGGGGCGGAGGGCTGTCAGGGGGGACGGGGCGGAGGGGCGGAGGGCTCTCAGGGGGGACGGGGCGGAGGGACGGAGGGCTCTCAGGGGGGACGGGGCGGAGGGACGGAGGGCTCTCAGGGGGGACGGGGCGGAGGGATGGGACAGAGGGGCTGAGCTGAGGGACTATCGTAGGGTATGTGCACATCATCATTTTTGAGACCCTGAAGCTGAATGATGAGTTTATTTGGTATTGGAATTTGATTGAAGGGGGTGTTGGTTGAACAGTTTTCAGTCTGGTAGCTCATCTCCTCAGCTGTGAGTAATTCTTTGGAGAGGGACTACAGAATTAAAATGAGGAAAATGCCTTTGTAGGGTTTGTATAATGATACTGCTTTGTTTGATGCTCGACTTGTCATAGACAGGCAAAAGTGAGGACTGCAGATGCTGGAGATCAGTCAAGATTGGAATGTTGCTGGAAAAGCACAGCAGGTCAAGCAGCTTCCGAGGAGCAGGAAAATCAATGTTTCATCAGGAATGAGGCTGGGAGCCTCCAGGGTGGAGAGATAAATGAGAGGGGGGGAGGGGTGGGACTGGGGCAAAGGTAGCTGAAAGCACAGTAGGTGGATGGAGGTGGGGGTAAAGGTGATAGGTCAGAGAGGAGGGTGGAGTGGATAGGTGGGAAGGAAGATTGGCAGGTAGGACAGGTCATGAGGACAGTGCTGAGCTGGAAGGTTGAAACTGGGGTAAGGTGGGGGGAGGGGAAAAGAGGAAACTGGTGAAGTCCACATTGATGCCCTGGAGTTGGAGGGTCCCGAAGACACACTTGAAGATGAGGCATTCTTCCTCAAGGCGTTGAGTGGTGAGGGAGCGGCAGTGGAAGAGGCCCAGGATCTGCATGTCCTCGGCAGAGTGAGAGGGGGGAGTTGAAGTGTTGGGCCACGGAGCGGTGGGGTTGATTGATGTGGGTGTGCCAGAGATATTCCCTAAAGTGCTCTGCGAGAGATGGGGCTTGTGTTGGTTCTGTTGTTGAGGCAGACACGGATGGTGAATTTTACCACCATAACCAAAATGTCAGCTTTGCCTTCACCCGACTGTGGAAATCAGTTTTTGGGATGAGGATTTTAAGGGAAGGTAGTGGGTGTGTCATGGTGCTAGTCATTGGGAATCCCAGGCTAATGTCCTGGGGACATGGATTTGAATACACCATGGGAAATGGCGAAATTTGAATTCAATAAAAATTTGTAACAAAGATTCTATTAACTGTGTGACCATGGTCAATTGTCATAAAACTTGCATGGTTCTCTCGTGTCCTTTGGGGGAGGAAATGTACTATCCAGGTCTGATTCCAGGCTCTCGCCAAGGGGCCCTCTGGGAAATTAGGGATGGGCAAGAAAGGCTGGCCTTAGCAGCAATGTCCAAATCCCATGGGAGAATAAAAATAATCCAGTCCTAGATGCAGGTCAAATTTTGCCATCAGCAGTTGTCTTCATGTTTCTGTAAACACGGAAATTTGGAGCAGGAGTCGGCTGTTTGAGCCTGTGTGCATACTTCACCATTCAGGGTTATAGATGATCCAACCATGGCCTCAATAATCCACTCTTGTTGGTCAATACACCTATCATGAGAGAACTGGCCAGTCTGTGGCAGGCACGTCAAAGCATTAGAAAAGTACAACCATTGATGCCTTTGCAAAAACCTGCAAATCCATGTAAAGGATCCATCAGCAGTGTCTTCCCCCAAGCCACCTTGCTCAGCATTTAAGGCACAAACCACTATCACCAAGTCCCTCTGCTGGGTGTCAGGTCGCCCAAGACAACTGCATTATGCAGAATTTACACATGGCATGAGAGTCGCAGGAGGCCGAAGAAAAAGCTTTGAGAATATCCTTATCCTTGAGGAGGTGAAACATCATAGAACATAGAACAATACAGCGCAGTACAGGCCCTTCGGCCCTCGATGTTGCGCCGATCCAAGCCCACCTAACCTACACTAGCCCACTATCCTCCATATGCCTGTCCAATGCCCGCTTAAATGCCCATAATGAGGGAGAGTCCACCACTGCTACTGGCAGGGCATTCCATGAACTCACGACTCGCTGAGTAAAGAACCTACCCCTAACATCTGCAAGTGTCTCATGGGAAACCCTGTCTTGTGACAAACCAAATTGGAAAAGGTTCATCTCAAATAAATCAAACACATCGAGAAACATCATTGGAAACGTGCAGAGGCAACATCCACAGTCAGATGGTGGGCACAAACCTTCAAATACCACCCACCCTGCGTGTGGCAGAGTCTTCAGAACGTACACTGGACTGATCAGCTGCCTCAAAACCCTTCATACCAGAATGGAACCATTTGATTCAGTGGAACTGCCTAACGGTGCCTTGGGGTTACACTGCAGAACTGGTCACTGCTATTACTGTGCATGGAGCAGGATCTCCATATAGTACCGTCACACCCTGCCACTGTGATGATTGTTGAATGAATCACTCTCCTCACACTTTCATCACCAGCAAGAAGTGAGCAATTCTTGCCACTACTCCTGGGTACGTTCCTCGCCTTGTAAAGGCAGCCCAGCCTGCAGAATAGCTCCGTCTCAATGTTCAGAGCCATAAATACAGGCATCATTGTCAGGACCAGTGACTGCCAATTTGAGTCATTGATGAAATGAGTCCAGGAACCACAGAGATACTCTCATCATATCATGTATTTCTTTTTGGCGCTGTTTATGTGTGATTGTCTCTATGTGCTGCTGGTGCATTTTCATTCTTTGCACTAGCTCACCAGCTTGTGTTCCTGTTGGCTGAAGAGAGAAATTTCACGGCTTGTGATCCATGATACTGACATTGCTGTACTGCTCGTATCCAAAGCTTCAGGATTTTGTCCCCTCCCCTGGGAAACTGAACCTCAGACCCAACAAGCTGCTAGACAACAAAGACCGTTTGCTCCATCTCTAGAATAAGGAGTCAGTTTCCACTTTTGTCTCTGCCTTCTTCCATCCTCCCTTCTGGAAACCGTTTCCCTTCTTCCTTCTTTATCTCCTTCCAGAGCACCAGCCATCTCTTTCACCCTCTCTCCATTGTTTCTGACCTTCTCTCCCTCTCGACCCAAAGTCAACTTCCCTCACTGCCAACCGCATCTCCAAATTACCTTCACTCCAAGTCCTGTGACATGACATGCTATCCTTCCTGAGCTCCGTCCCATCCACCTTCCTCCCTCCCCCCTACCCCTCCATCTGAGCCCTTACCACATTTGCTGACTGTAATGCCAGCCTTTAAAGATCACCATAAAATGATCTTGTACGGAAGTATCAAAATCTATTTTGGTTACGACCTTCTGAAGTGTGAGCGACGAACAGCTGTGTGCTCTTCTTTATATTTTTATAGGGAGAGAGAGAGAGAGAGAGAGGGAGAGAGACTGTGACTCAGTCTAGTATCTGATTCCCCAGACAAGCCGGCACCTTGGTTATGTTTGGGTGATGGCACTGAACTGGAGAGTTTATCTGGGAGGCCTGTTGAGTTCCCTACCTAAGTTGTGGAGTGAGTTGCACAAGGGGGAGGTGCAGCTTTCCAGGGAGGGGCATGGTGAGGATGAAATGCAGGTCCTTGGGTTCCAATCTTCTACAGCAATCTCATCAATCTGCAGTGAGGATGCTCTAGTCTTAGAAAATTAAATGGGGACAGGAGTCGAGACATCAAAGTATGAATTAAAATGGGGTTCGAGGCTCCTCATAATCATGCAGGCAGCAAGGATCCTGCATTTTTAATTGGTGTGAGTTTGACTTTTATGAGAGTATAAAACCATTGAACAGGCAGGAATTCATTTGCCGTAGGCGCTTGCAGCTCAGAGCACTATTCTCCAGGCTGAGTTAGTGCCATGTGTCCCGGCAGCTTTCCCCCAGCACTGAAGGAGCGAGCTTGCAGGGGTGTTGCAGTCACATGGGAGTTACCTAGCAAACCTGTTCCCCAACATGTCCCTGAAAGAAGGAGCATTGGATAAACCAGGCCAGGGGACCAATTCTTGGGGATAAAGCAAGGGACACAATTTGGTTATGTTTACATTAGCAATGGGCAGGGAGAGGTATATACAGCAGGGAAAGAGGTATAACTGGGGGAAAGGCAATTATGATGTGATTAGGCAAGTTTTAGGATGCATAGGACGGGGAAGGAAACTGCAGGGAATGGACACACTTGAAATGTGGAGCTTATTCAAGGAACAGCCACCGCAGGTCCTTGATAAGTATCTACCTATCAGACAGGGAGGTAGTTGTCGAGAGAGGGAGCTGTGGTTTACTAAAGAAGTTGAAGCTCTTGTCAAGAGAAAGAAGAAGGCTTATGTGAGGATGTGAAGGCTCAGTTAGGGAGTTTGGGACTTATAAGTTCGCCAGAAAAGATCTCAAGAGAAGGCTAAGAAGAGCCAGGAGGGGACATGAGAAGTTGTTGGCGGATAGGATCAAGGAAAACTCCAAAAGCCTTCTATAGATATATCAGGAATAAAAGAATGACTAGAGTTAGATTAGGGCCAATCAAAGATAGCAGTAGAAAGTTGTGTGTGGAATCTGAGGACAAGGGGAAGCTCTTAATGAATACTTTTCATCAGTATTCACAATGGGGAAGGGCAAAGTTAGAATACGGAGATACTTATCTAGGTTACTAGATAAGATGGGATTGAGGTTAACAAAGAGGAAGATTTAGCAATTTTGGAAGATCTGAAAATCATTAAGACCCCTGGGCCGGATGGGATTTATCCTCTGATTCTCTGGGAAGCCCGGGAGGAGCCTGCAGAGCCTTTGGCTTTGATCTTTATGTCATCATTGTCAACAGGAGTAATGCCAGAAGACTGGAGGATAGCAAATGTTGTTCCCTTGTTTAAGAAGGGGATTCTGGACAACCCTGATAATTATAGGCCAGTGAGCCTTACTTCGGTTGTGAATAAGGTGTTGGAAAAGGCTATAAGAGGTAGGATTTATAATCATTTGGAAAGGAATAAGTTGCTTAGGGATAGTCAACACCGTTTTGTGAAAGGTAGGTCATGCGTAACTAACCTCAGTTGAGTTCTTCGAGAAGGTGACAAAACAGGTGGATGAAGGTAAAGTGGTTGATGTGATGTATATGGATTTCAGTAAGGCATTTGATAAGGTTCCGCATGGTAGGCTATTGTACAAAATATGGAGTTTCGGGATTCAAGGTGATTTAGCGCTTTTGATCAGAAATTGGCTAGCTGAAAGAAGACAGAGGGTGGTGGTTGATGGGAAATGTTCATCCTGGAGCTCATCCTGGAGGCTGAGGGAACTGGGCGGCATGGTGGCACAGTGGTTAGCACTGCTGCCTCACAGCGCCAGAGACCCGGGTTCATTTCCCGCCTCAGGCGACTGACTGTGTGGAGTTTGCACATTCTCCTCGTGTCAGCGTGGGTTTCCTCCGGGTGCTCCGGTTTCCTCCCACAGTCCAAAGATGTGCAGGTCAGGTGAATTGGCCATGCTAAATTGCCCGTAGTGTTAGGTAAGGGGTAAATGTAGAGGTATGGGTGGGTCGGTGTGGACTTGTTGGGCCGAAGGGCCTGTTTCCACACTAATGTAATGTAATGTAACAGTGGTATGCGCAATGATCTGTTTTGGGGCCACTGCTGTTTGTTGTTCTTATAAATGATCTGGATGTGGGCATAGAAGGATGAGTTAGTAAATTTGCAGATGACACTAAGATAGGTAGAGTTGTGGATAGTGCCGAAGGATGTTGTGGGTTACAGAGGGACGTAGATAAGATGCCAGACCTGGGCTGAGAAGTGGCAAATGGAGTTTAATGCAGACAAGTGTGAGGTAGTTCACTTTGGAAGAAGTAACAGGAATGCAGAGTATGAGGCTAATGGTAAAATTCTTGGCAGTGTAGATGGACAGAGATCTCAGCGTCCAGGTGCATAGATCCCTGAAAGTTGCCACCCACATTGATAGGAATACCAAGGCATATGGTATATTGGTGTTTATTGGTAGGGGGATTGAGTTTTGGAACCACGAGGTCATATTTCCACTGTAAAGGATGCTGGTAAGGCTGCACCTGGATTATTGAGTACAGTTCTGGTCACTGCATTATCAGAAGGATGTGGAAGCTTTGGAAAGAGTTCAGAGGAGACTTACTAGGGTGTTACCTGGTATGGAAGGAAGGTCTTAAGAGGAAAGGCTGAGGGAACTGAGGTTGTTTTCGTTGAAGAGAAGAAGATTGAAAGGTGACTTAATCAAAATGTATAAGATATTCAGAGGGTTAGGGTGGACAGTGAGAGTCTTTTTCCTCAGATGGTGGAGGCTAACACAAGGCGACATAGCTTTAAATTGAGGGGTGATAAATATAGAACACGTCAGTTTCTTTACTCAGAGTCTTAGGAGCGTCGAACAGCCTGCCTGCAACAGTAGTAGGCTCACCGACATTAAGGGCATTTAAATGGGCATAGATAGTAATGGAATAGTATAGGTTAGATGGGCATCAGATTAATTTCACAGGTGAGCACAGCATTGAGGGCCGAAGGGCCTGTACTGTGCTGTGATGTTCTGTGTTCTGTTTGGATACTTTGGCTGCCATGTGGTATGAGGTTGTGTGCGGTGGTGAGTTGGGGTGGGACTACCAAACTAATAAGAGCATTGGGGCTGATGCTGGGGTTTGGACATGGATTGCAGGCAGGTCATTGAGAAAGACAGTGCAGGTGTGTACTGTAGCTGCAAAATTCAATAGACAGGACAAAGAACATTTCAGACTGCTTTGTCAGTTGAGGTTCTGCCTTGTTCCTCTTTAAAAATGGCTGTGTGACCACGGCTTGCAATTTCCTTTTTTGTTTTGTGCAGTCTTTTGAGTGTTTTATTGAAGAATACTGTGGTGGAAGGAGAGCATCCGTCAAATTTCACAAATGTGACTTGGCTGCTTGTTAAATAATGCAGCAGGATATCAATCATTTGGAAAGTTGAGTAGAAACATAGAGGATAAGAGTAGAAGTATGCCTTCCATCATGATCATGGCTGATCATCCAACTCAATAGCCTAATCCTGCTTTCTCCCAGTAACCTTTTGATCCCATTCGCCCCAAGTTCTATATTCAGCACCCCTTTGAATACATTGTGTTTGGGTGAAGGAATGTCTCCTTATCTTTGTCCTAAATGGTCCACTCCAAATTCTCAGACTGTGGGCCCAGGTTCTGGAGACACACACCATCGGGAACATCCTCCCTGCATCTACCCTGTCGTCTTCTTAGAATTTTATAAGTCTCTATGAGATCCCCTCTCACTTGTCTGAGCTCCAGCGAAAACAATCCTAACCTAGTCTATCCCTCCTCCCATGTCAGTCCCACCACCCCCAGAATCAGCCTGGGAAATGTTCATTGCATTCCCTCAAGAGCGAGAGCATCGTCCTCAGAAAAGACCAAAACTACACACAGTATTCTCGGTGTTGTCTCATCAGGGTCCTGTATAACTGCAATAACACATCCCTGCTCCTGTACTCGCCATAAAGGCCAACATACCATTTGCCTTCTGTACCGCCTGCTGAACCTCCATGCTTACCTTTCGCGATTGGTGCACAAGGACACCCACGTCCTGCTGCACACTCCCCTCTCCCAATTTACAGTCATTCAGGTAGTAATCTGCTGCCTCGTTTTTGCTTTCAAAGTGAATAACCTCACATAATGGCAGATAGAGCTTAATCCAGACAAGTGTGAGGTGATGCATATTGGGAGGTCAAATGCAAGAGAAAAGAATATAGTAAATAGCAAGACACTTAGCAGCATTGATATACAGAGGGATCTTGGAATGGCAGTCCATACCAGTCTGAAAGTGGTAACACAAATGCACAAGATGGTAAAGGAGGTGTGTGGTTTGCTTATCTTCATCATTGAGTGTAAACGTTGGCATGTTGCAACTGTATAAGACTTTAAGCCACATTTGGAGTATTGCGTGTTGTCCTGGTTACCGCACTATAGGAAGGCTGTAGATTCTTTGGTGAGAGTGCAGGATGTCACCCGGATTGGAGTGTATTAGCATTAGGGAGAGATTGGATAAACTTGGATTGTTTTTGCTCGAGCTTCAAAGGCTGAGGCGTGACCGAATCGAAGTATATGAAATTTTGAGAGGCATGGATAAGGCGGAAAGTACTTTTCCAAAGCTGTAAACATCCAATACTAGGGACCATCAGTTTAAACTGAAAGGGGAAAAGTTTCAAGGAGATGTGCGGGAAAAGCTTCTTACAAATGGGTGCTGGTGCCTGGAATGCGTTGCCAACGGAGGTGGCAAAAGCAGATACAATAGCAAAGTTTAAGAGGCATTTGGACAGATACATGAATGGGCAGGGAATACAGGGATATGGACCATGTGCGTGCAGATGGAATTGGCTTAGAATGGCATCATGATCAGCACAGACATGGTGGGCCAAAGGGTTTGTTCCTGTGCTGTACTGTTCTATGTTCTAATGTAGTTGCATCTCACCAAACTGTCAAATAACTTGTGTGTATACACTTACTGAAGGTGTGATGTTATTGTAATTTCAAACCTGAAGATGACCATCACTGTATCACAAAACAACACCCCCGTCACCATTATATCAGAGCCAAACCGCCCCCATCACCGTATCTCTCATCTCTGAATCACTTAGAATGGGCTCCCCTACTGTCCCCACCCTGTCCTGCTTGCATGTGTCCCATTCCCCTTGCTTGTACTCTTCTTCCTGAGCCTGACACATTGTCCTCCCACCTATTGAATCTTTTCTTCCTTGTCGGCTCCCTGGATTGATGATTCCTGTATTGCACATTTGGAGTTGCTAACTAGTAAGCTTCCATTGTTCCTGTCACACAAATTGTTGGGATTGCTTGAAATTTGACTTCTTTGTATTTATCCTGACAAGTGAGAGATAAAAAACTTGGAAAACATGGCCCTCTTTCTAGCAACATTGAATTTCAGTTCTGCAAGGAACTGTTATCAAAGAAGACTTTATCCAGAAATATGTTTGAAAGCGAAGTGGGCCGATGGTTCCAATGGTTAACTTGGATCAGAAAAGATTTTTAAAAAGGCATCTTGAGTGAAGCTTGTAAATTGACATGATTAGTTGGGCTGAATGCTCGGTTTTTGTGCGCTAGGTCCCGCCTAATCCCTCCTCCTTTCTATTTGCCTCTCTCACACTTTCTCCGTAATGTATTTGTAGAGCAGTGCGAGAGATTTCCTTCTTTGGCAGTGTTCCTGGAGACAGATTGCTGTGAAATTCCTTTCCCAAAGTTGGTAGCAGAGTGAGTGGACCTGACCACGTGTGATCTTTATAGGGTAGGAATAAGATATTTTGCCGAACTCTTATGAATGCTAGCCAAAGACATCCTTGGTATTAAACATTGTCAACAGCTGAGAAATTATCCTGGCACTTCCCTGGAATGTTTTCATCGGAATACAGTTGTAATAGTAGCAGTGTGTAGGGAGATTTGGGTTTGTGTCTAACTATTAGGTAGAAATGGATGCAGATAATGAGGATGGCTATATTTGGGTGAGTAAAGAGGATATGATATCAATAAGTTGCAGCTAGCAAAACACTATAAATGTCAACTCATCCAAATCTCCACCTCCTATCCAAACCTGCAGCAAATCACATTCACCTATTGCCTTGGGCTCACTGACCTTCATTGGCTCTGGTCATTGTGTTCAGATTGCTCTAGGTCATCATCCCTTTCACCACCTTCAGATCTACAACCCTTGGACGGATCTGCATTCCTCTGAATCAGGACTCCAAAGCATTCCAGTTTTAGTTGTTGCCAATGTCCTTGACTTGGAAATTCCTTCTTTGAATCTCTTTCTCTCTCACTTCCTTATAACACTACTTTAATCATACCTCTTTATCTGTGTCTCTCACCTTACCTAATATTGACTGTGCCTGGGGATCCATAACACAATAGAACAGGAATGGAATTAGGCCATTTGGCCCATTGAATCTGCTTCCCCATTCAATCTTGGCTGAGATGTTTCTCAACTCTATTCTCCTACCTTCTCCCTGAAGCCCTTGATTCCCTTACTAATCAAGAACCTGACTATCTCTCTCTTAAATGCACTCAACGACTTGGCCCCCACAGCCCTCTGTGCCAATGTTTTCCATGGATTCGCCACCCTTTGCGGAAGAAATTCCTCATTTCAGTTCTACAGAGGCAATCCTTTACTCTGAGGCCATGTCCTTACTTCCTACTAGTGGAAACATCTCTACATCCAGTCTACCCAGGCCTGTAAATATCAATCAGATGCCTCCTCATGCTTCTAAACTCTGTCGAACACAGACTCAGAGTCCTCAACTGCTATTCATATGACAATTACTTTATCCCTCTGATCACTCTTGTAAACTTACTCTGAACCCCGTCCAAAGCCAGCACATCTTCCTTAGATACAGGGCCCAAACTGCTCACAGTTGTCCAAATGCAGTCTGACCAGAGCCTTATACAGCCTCAGAGTACATCCCTGCTGTTGAAATGAGTGTTAGCTTTGTATTTGCTTTCTTAATTGCCAACTGAAGCTGTATGTTGATCTTAAGAGAATCCTGAACTAGCATTCCCAAGTCTTCAGATTTGATTTCTGAAGCCGTTCCCAGTTTAGAAAATAGTCTATGCCTCTTCCTACCGAAGTGCAAAACCTCACACCTTTCCACATTGTATCCATCTCCATTCTTTGCCCATTCTCCAAGTCCTTCTGCAGTCTCCCGCTGTCTTTGTGTCATCTGCAAACTTAGCAACAATAGTGTCAGTCCTTCATCCAAATTGTTAATGTATAAAGTGAATGGTTGTGGTCTCAACACTGACCCTTGTGGAACTCCACTCGTCACCAGCTGCCATCCTGAAAAAAATCCTATTTATCCCCACTTTCTGCCTTCTGGCAGTCAGCTAATCCTCTATCCAGGCCAGTACCTTGCCCCTAACACCATGAGCTCTTATTTAGCTTCTTTCTGTGCAAAACCTTGTCAAAGGCCTTCTGAAAATCCAAATAGATCACATCTAATGATTCTTCATTGTCTAACTTGCTCAAAGAAATCTAACAGATTTGCCTGGCATGACCTCCCGTTGATGAAACTGTCCTGACTCAGCCATATTTTACCATGGAATTCCAAGTATTCAACAATCTCTTCCTTAATAATAGTCTCTAAAACCTTACCAACAACCAAGGTTCTACCAAGCTGACATGTAAGTCTCTCCTTCTGTCACCCTTCCTTCTTAAAAAGAGGTGTTACATGAGCCATTTACCAGTCTCTTCAAACCTCTCTAACTCAATTGATTCCTGAAAATCACCACCAGTGCTTCCACTCTCTCCTCGGCTATCTCCTTCAGAGGCCTGGAGCATAGTCTGTCCGGTCTCAATGATTTACCACCGTCAGACCCTTAAGCTTCTCCAGCACCTGTCCCTTAGTAATGACCACAATGCTCACCTTTGCCCCCGACTCTGTTGAAGTTCTGGTATGTTTCTGGTGTCTTCCACTGTGAAAACTGATGCAAAGTACTTATTTCAGTTCCTCCATTTTTTTTGTTCCCCATTACTACTGCTCCAGCCTTCTTTTCCAGCAGTACAATGTCCAATCTTGCCTCTCTTTTACCTTCTAGATATCTAAAAAAAACCTCTTGCAACCTTGTTGCATATTACTAGTTACCTTCCCCTCATATTTCATCTTCTTCCCCTTTTAATTGCTTCTTTAGATTTACTCTAGTTTTAAACATTTCCTGATACTTTACTTTCGCTTCCCATTAATCTTCATCACATTGTACGCTTTTTCTTTTGTGTTCATGGTGTCCCTGACTTGTCAGCCACGGTTGCCTCATCCTCCTTTTAGTTTTTTCTTCTTCCTTGAATGAATTTCTGCTGGGCCTCCTGAATTACCCCCAGAAACTCCTGCCATTGCTGCTCCACTATTTTTCCTGCTCGGCTCTCCTTCCAGTCAGCTCTGGCCAGCTCCTCCCTCGTGTCTTTGCAGTTACGTGTATTCGACTGTAATACCAGTACATCTGATCCAATGTTTTCCCTCTCAATCTGCACAGTGAATTCTATGGTCAGTGCCTCCACGGGTTCCGTCAGCTCCCTACTCAAATCTGCCTTATTGCACATCACCAAATCCAGGATTGCCTGTTCTCTAGTTGGCTCTACCACAAGCTGTTACAAAAGAAACCTAATAGATATTTCACAAATTCCTTTTCTTGGGATCTACTAAACCTGATTTTCCCAGTCCACCTGCATGTTGAAGTCCCCATGATTATTGTAATTGTCTTTCTTACATCACTTTTTTTTTTCTTCTGATTTATTTTCTTCCCCACATCCTAACTACTGCTCAGAGGCCTGTGTACAAGTCTCAGCAGGGTACTTTTTCCTTTGCAATTCCTCAACTCTACCCATACACCTTCTACACCTTCTGACCCAAAATCACTTTTTGTTGTTGATTTAATTTAATTTCTAACTAACAAGGCAGCTTCAGCTCTTCTGCCCATCTGTCTAGAATAGAGTACACAAGCATTGGGAAACAACAGGAAATGGGGGAAATAACAGAATAAAGGGAAGATTAATGGCCTTTCACTCAAATATATAAAAAGAACAAATTAAAAGCACGAGTATTTGTAAATGGGTGTGATTCTATACCCATTGCAGAGACCTGGTTACAAAATGAAAGTTGGAAATTAAATATTCAGGACTGAGAGTTTTGAAAAGGGCAGGTAAGAAGAGAAGTGTGGAAGAATAGAATTATTGGTGATGGCATGATAGCAAGAAGCATTCTTAGATCAGGAGAATGTAAAATCCATGTAGGTCGGGGTAAAATAAGGGAAAGGAAACAATAATAGGGGGAATAATAGGCCACCTGTCAGTTATTTGGTAGGACAGAGAATACTTTGAGAGATAATGAGGACTTATTTTAAAAAAAGCAGTACATTAATCATGGGTGACTTTATGTAGATTGGGATTGTCAGATTGAAAGAGGAAGCCATGAGAAAAAGTTCATTATTCCTGATGAAGGGCTTTTGCCCGAAACGTTGATTTCGCTGCACCTTGGATGCTGCCTGAACTGCTGTGCTCTTCCAGCACCACTAATCCAGAAAAAGTTCATTGTTTGGTGAAACTTTGCTGAATACACTGTGTGTTGTGGATGCTTACTGGGAATCAGGCTAGTTTGGATCTATGTGTTATGAGGCAGGTTTAGTAAATGATGCAAGATTAAAATATTACCTTGGTAATAGACTATAATAGAGTCAAATTTAGCCTTCTGTTTGAGCAAGGGGAAATTGGGTTGGAATCAATAGTGTTAAGTTTAAATAAGGATAAATACGAAGGATTGAGGGTGGACCTTGCTGGAGTGGATTGGGAAAAGAGTTTAACAACAAAGACAGTTGAGGAAAAATAGTAGATATTGTAGGAAATAGTACATGGGTCACAGCAAAGATATATCCCAGTGAGGAAGGAGGATTTTAGGAAAGAGATAAGCCAACCATGGTTAATGAGGCAAGTCAAAGATAGCAACAAGTTGAAAAAAAATACAATGTGGCAAAGATGAGTGGTAAGCCAGAAGATTGGGAAACTTTTAAAAACTAACAAAAGACAACTGAAAAAAGAGGGTGAAAATAAACTTCGACAGAAAACCTGTGAGGAATATCAAGATGGACAGCAAGCTTCTTTAAATGTATAAAGAGGAATAGAGAGGCCCCTTAGAATATGAAGCTAGAGAAATAATAATGGGGAAACCAGGAAATGTCAGCAAATGTTTGGGAAACCCATGAGGCTCAAGGTTGTTAGGTCTTGTAGATCTGATAGAATGTGTTTAAGTATATTAAAGGAAATATGGATCATCGAGGAATCCTTACAATCTGGAAAGTTTCCAGAGGATTGGAAACTGCCTTTGTAACACCTGTATTTCAAAAGGAAGAACGAAAAAATGACAGGTGTCTATTGGTCAGTTAGCCTAATCCAACAAAAACAAATTGCTGGAAAGACTCAGCAGGTCTGGTTGGAGTCATAACTAGTACAATAAAGAATGTTTGTGGTTGTGAGAGATCAATCACCTCAGTCCCAGGATATCCTTACAGGAGTTCTTCAGGGGATTAACGGAGGCCCATTCATGAATGACCACCTCCTCTTCATTAGGTAGAGGTGGGGATGTTTACTGATGATTGCATAATGTTCACCATTTATGCCTCCTTGATACTGAAACAATCAGAGCCCAAATGCAGCAAAACTGGGCAATGTCTTGGGCTGATAAATGATGAGCCATATTTCAGTTGCACAAATGCCAGACAATGAGTATCTCCAACAAGGGAGAATCTAAGCATCTCTTTGATATTCAGTTGTATTAACATCACTGAATCCCCAACTATCAACACCCTGGATGTTACCATTGAGCAGAAACTGATCTGGACTTGCCCTATAAACACTGGCTACACTAGCAGCATGGAGGCTTTCAAAATGATTTATTTTGCTTTTAGTCATGTTTCGGGACATTCCACTGTTGCCTGGATGGGTGCAGCTTCAACAACAATCAAGAAGCTTGTCATTATCCAGGACAAAGCAGCCCAATTGTTTCACACCACATCCACCACCTTTAGTATTCAGACCTTTCACCACCAATACACAGTGACAACAATGTGTGCCATGATGAAGGTGCTCATCAGCACCTTCCAAATCCATGACCACTTCCATCTAGAAAGACAAGTACAGCAAATATATGGGAACACCACCCCCTACAAGTTCTCCTCCAAACCACCCACTATTCTGACTTGGAAATATAATGTCTTTCCTTCAGTGTCGCTGGGTCAGAATCCTGGAATTCCCTCCCTAAGGGCATTGTGGGTCAGCCCACAGCAGGTGAACTGCAGCGGTTCAAGGAGGCAGCTCACCCCCACCTTCTCAAGGGGCAACTAGGGATGGGCAATAAGTGCTGGCCCAGCCAGTGATGCCCATGTCCCACAATGGTATTTTTTTAAAAAGCCATTCGCCATCCTGACTTGGGAAATGTATCGCCATTCCTTCAGTGTCACTGGGTCAAAATTCTGGAATTCCCTCCCTAAGGGCATTGTGGGTCAAAAAACAGCTCATGGACTGGTTCGTGAAGGCAGCTCACCTTCTCAGAGGTAATTAGGGATGGGTAGTAAATGGCAGCTCAGCCATTGACACCCACATCCCAGTAACATATTTATGAAAAGCATGGTTCCCATTCCAACATTAATTGTCCATGCATCCAAACCAAACAGTCACAGAACCTATCCATCTTGATAAAACATTGAAAATAAGATCTGTGAACAATGGAATGCCATGCAGGGCAGGGCAGAGGTGGGATGTTACTGTTGGGTCAAAGTGCTGCAGTCGAGTGTGTCAGACTGGAAATGGTGAGCCAGATATATTGACATTAAAAACTACTTACTGGTCTGCCCTGTTCCAGTACTCGGGTGTATGGTGATTGAGTTTAATGTATCTGAAGTCTATGGGTTTCACTCGTGTTGTATGCTCAATTTCACAATTCTGGCTCCTACAATCTATGCTTTCTTGTCTCTCAGAGATCCTTGACTACAGCTGCTGATGCCTGCAGTGCTGGCAAGCTGCCAAACACTGAGTCATGCTGCCAGCGTGGTCTTTCCACAGAACTATGTGCTTCAGGCATTCACTGAGCGCCTCCCAGAGCTCAGACAGATTTTTGCACAGTTAGATCAGTTTCAGCTGAGCAAAAAGCACCTCCATTGGGCAAAACTTGTTGCGCTCTTTCACGTGCTTTCTCTCTCACGTGCTGTCTGTCTCACGTGCTCTTGCTCTCTCTCTTTCTCTCTCGCTCTCTCTGCAAGAGATCAGAGTCGACAGTGTGGTGCATCCGAGGAGCAGGACAATCGACATTTCAGGTGTAAGCTCCACGGATGCTGCCTGACCTTCTGTGCTTTTCCAGCACCCCACTCTCGACAATCATCTACTCTAGCTCTTGGCCCAAAACCTTGCATGCAATGTGTTTCAAGTGATCGTCTAAATGCTTAAGTATTGTGAGGCTTCCAACTTCTACCGTTGTTGCAGGCAGCGAGTTCTAGGTAGCCACCCTCTGGGGTGAAAAAAAGTTTTCCTTAAATTCCTTTGAAATCTTCTACCCTTTACTCTGAATGTATGGGCCCTCATTATTGACCCGTCTCCAATTGGGATAAGTTTCTAGCTATCTATCCAATGTGCCTCAAAACACTGTACACCTCATCAGACCCTGCCCACTCCATCAGCCTTCTCTGGTCTCTTGATTGCTTCAGTCCAGACAACATCATGAGGAATCTCCTCCGAACAGTCAGTCCTTCCTGTAGTGTGGTAACTAGAACTGCACACAGTACTCTAGCTGTGGCTTTGCTAGCATTATGTACAATTCCTTCAAAATCTCAGAAATTGCTGGAAAAACTCCGATCTGGCAGCATGTGTGGAGAGAAAGCAGAATTAACATTTCGTGTTCTGTGACCCTCCTTCAGAGCGGCGAATCCTGGTGAATCACCTTTGCATGGAAGAATTCCACAGTGGTGGGCCTGTGGAATTCATTGCCGCAGAGTGCCCTGGAGGCTGGGACGCTAAATGTCTTCAAGGCAGAAATTGATAAATTCTTGATGTCACAAGGAATTAAGGGCTACGGGGAGAATGCGGGTAAGTGGAGTTGAAATGCCCATCAGCCACGATTGAATGGCGGAGTGGACTCGATGGGCCGAATGGCCTTACTTCCGCTCCTATGTCTTATGGTCTTATGGAGTCCACTCTACCATTCCATGAGATCATGGCTGATCTGTAAATCCTCAACTCCCACTTTACTGTCTTTTCCTGTAACCTCTCATTCCCCCACATGGCCTTCTGTGATGAAGAGTTCTACAAATTCACTACCCTCCAAGAGAAAAGGTTCCTCCTCAAATCTCTCTTAAATGTGTTATGGCCTCTAGTCCTAGACTCTCCCATAAGGAGAAGCAACTTTCCTGCATCTACCTTGTCAAATTCCCAAGAATGTTGTATGTTTCAATAAGGTCCCCTTTCATTCTTTTAAATTCTAAGGACTGCAGGTCCCATCTACTCAACCTCTCCTTATAAGCCAGTCCCTCCATACCCAGGGTCAGCTGATTGAACCTTCTCTCGACTGCCCCAATGGCAGATAAAAGACAAAAGCCTAAGCAATGAATGAGTGAATGGCTGTCACCTATCTTACTGAGTTGAAACATGCATGGTACACATTCATGTTCTGTCTCTCTCGCCAGAAAATATTTGCACTTTTTTTTTTGCTTACACTCTGTTGCTATTTCCCTGAGGGAATTGAGATACAGATGTGTAAGAACATCAAGTTTTCAATCGGAGATAGTGGCATATCCATGTTACTGGCTCCGGCATAGGTTTAAATCTCACCAGGTCAGATAGTGAAATTTGAGATCAATATAAATCTGGAATAAGTAGTTAGTCTAATAGGGATCACGTAACCATTGTCAGTTATTGTATAAAACCCATCTGGTTTTGTGATGTCCTTTACGGAAGGAAATCTGCCATCCTTACCTAATCTGGCCTACATGTCCAAGTAGCTTATAACATCTACTAAAAGGGATTATGAAAGGAAACTTGCAAGGGCCATCAAAATCACTAAGAAGATATTTTATAGTTACGTAAAGGAAAAGCGGGTGGTCAGGAGCACTACTGATCCATTGAAGACCGGAATGGGAATGTTCTCAATGACTGTGGTAAATGCAGTGGATGTAATTTCTCAGGTGTGAAGGTAAATGCGGTGGATGTAATTTCTCAGGTGTGAAGGTAAATGCAGTGGATATAATTTCTCAGGTGTGAAGGTAAATGCAGTGGATGTAATTTCTAGGGGTATGAAGTTAAATGCAGTGGGTGAAATTTCTCAAAGTATGAAGTTAAGTGCGGTGGATGTAAAATCTTGGGGTATGAAGATAAATGCAGTGGATGTAATTTCTCGGGGTGTGAAGGTACGTGTGGTGGATGTAATTTCTTGGGGTATGAAGATAAGTGTGGTGGATGTCCAAAGAGAATTGGGAGTTCGGATGCATGGATCTTTAAAGTACCATGAAGCGGTGCAGAAAACAATCAAGAAAGCTAGTGAAATGCTGGCATTGATATCTAGAGGACTGGAATATAAGGATGCACTTGGTATGCTGCAGTTATGCAAAAATGTGGTTGGAGCTACTTGGAGTACTGAGAGCAGATCTGGGCACCATACTTTCAGAAGGATATATTGACCTTGGAGGGATTACAGCGTAAGTTTACAAGAATGACACCTGGACTTCAGGGGTTACATTATGAGGAGAGGTTCTAGAACTTGGAGGCATAAACTAAAAATTAGGGCCAGATCATTCAGGAGAGATGTTAGGAAGCACTTCATCACCGAAAGAGTGGTAGAGATTTGGAACTCTCTTCCATAAACAAATAGCAGTTGATGTGAGATTAGTTGTTAATTTTAAATCTAAGATGGATAATTTTTTGTTTAGCAAAGGGATTTGGGTCAAAGGCACGGAAATGGAGTTAGGCCATAAATCAACCATGATCTCATTGAATGGCTGAACAGCTCAAGAGGCTCAATGGCTGACTGCTGTTCCTATGTGACTCCAGACAGTGTGGATGACTTGTAACTACTCTCTGGGTAACAATGGACAGGCAGTAAATGCTGGTCTAGCCAGTAGCACTCTCATCCCATAAACGTTTTTTTAAAAAATCCCTGTTTGATACAACTGACCCAGGAGAATTCTCAACCAAATCCTGCAGCTATTGGTAGATCATTTATCTGGTGCCAGCTGACAATCAGTTACTGAACCAATCTTGAGTGTGATCCTGACATGCTCAATAACTAATGGTGTGTCTTTTACTCCACCACGTGGCACTGTCACTACATTGGCTACTGTCTGACTGGTGATGTTACTGTTTTGCAGAGATGACCATGGCTTCAGTCCTCTCCACTGGGCCTGCCGTGAGGGACGATCCAATGTTGTCGACATGTTGATAATGCGCGGAGCTCGGATCAACGTGATGAATCGAGGTGATGATACACCACTTCACCTTGCTGCCAGCCATGGACACCGTGACATTGTACAGAAGGTAGGAACGTTTCCAGGGCCAGTCGGAGCTATTCTGTTTCGCAGGCTCCAGAGCTCTCTGATCTTTAAGAATCAAACATAATTCTCAACCTCTTTTTAACAAACACCTTTCCCCTTCCCACAAACTCCACCTATCTCCCTATACGTGAAGATCTTTACCCTCCAAGAGGTGTCTCTCGGTTCCGCGATCGGTCAAATAATCACAGGAATACGGTCTGTTTCAGCAAGTATAGCACTTTATTCTTGACGCCGGGCACAGGTTTGTCCAGCAACACAGAGGTTAACAGCTCCGGTGTTCCTTGAAGAAACTGCGCCAATTCACTTAGAACAAAGGCAATTTTTTTGAAATGTTTCTTAAGAAATAGTACAGTCTTAATGACAGAGTAAATCCAATAAAACATAATAAATGACATAATGGGCAGCAGGTTAACCCAATAATACTTTTTGGAAAACAAAGCTGTTTACTGCATGTTTATCTCTTCCCACCTGCATTTCAAGGTTAACCAAAATAGTTAGTAATGTCCGATCAGGCTTAGTTAATTTCCATGCTGTGAAGGGTCCATAGTTCTGCTTTATCTTTGATTCAATTAGCTCAACAATGCAGGAATGCAGCCTGAAGCCATTTTAAACACACTGTTAATTTGAAAGCTAAAACCATTTTGTTATGTTAGTTTGTATTAGGAAGCCATTTTGTGGTTAATAAAAGCATGCATAGAAATGATTACTCCTGACAATCTAATTCTAGATTGTAGATCCTCATATGCACATTCTTGAATCCCCCATGTCCTTTAACCCCACCTATTTTCCCATCCCCACATTGCTCAGTTCCTAACTTTAAACTTGACATTTCCACTTCAGTACTTTTCCCTGTGCATTTGTTCCATAATTAGGTGCAACATCGAGGGCTGAAGGGCCTGTACTGTGCTGTAATGTTCTAATTGGGTTACTCTTAGAACAGGAGGGAACGGAGTGGAGTGGACAGGAAGGGACAGAGTAGGGAGAGCGAAAGGAATAGAACATAGAAATGTACAGTACAGAACAGGCCCTTTGGCCCACAATGTTGTGCTGAGATTTAATCCTAATGTAAAATATAGTGACTTAACCTATGCACCCCTCAACTCACTGCTATCCATGTGCATGTCCAGCAGTCGCATAAATGTCTCCAATGACTCTGCTTCCACCACCACCGCTGGCAATGCATTCCTTGCGTAAAGAACCTCCCTCTGACGTCTCCTTTATACCTTCCTCCTAATATCTTCAAACTATGACGTCTCGTGCCAGTCAATCCTGCCCTGAGGAAAAGTCTCTGGCTATTGACTCTATCTATTCCTCTCATTATTTTGTACACCTCAATCAGGTCTCCTCTCTTCCTCCTTCCCTCCAGAGAGAAAATTCCGAGCTTATTCAACCTTTCTTCAAAAGCCAAGCCCTCCAGTGCAGGCAGCATCCTGGTAAACCTTCTTTGCACCCTCTCCAAAGCCTCTGTATCTTTCCTATAGTAGGGCGACCAGAACTGGACACAATATTCCAAGTGTGGTCTCACCAGGGACTTGTAGAGCTGCAGCAAAACCTCGTGGCTCTTAAACTCGATCCCCCTGTTAATGAAAGCCAAAACACCATCTGCTTTTTGAACAAGTTGGGTGGCAACTTTGAGGGATCTATGCACTTGAACACCAAGATCCCTCTGTTCCTCCACACTGCCAAGAATCCTGTCTTTAATTCTATATTCAGCATTCGAGTTTGACCTTCCAAAATGCATCACTTTGCATTAATCCAGGTTGAACTCCATCTGCCATTTCTCAGCCCAGCTCTGCATCCTGTCTATGTCGAGCTGCAGCCTGCAGTAGCCCTCGATACTATTGACGACACCTCCAACCTTTGTGTCATCTGCAACTTTACTAACCCACCCCTCAACCGCCTCATCCAAATCATTTATAAAAACTACAAAGAGCAGAGGCCCAAGAACAGAGCCCTGCAGGACCCCACTCAACACTGACCTGGGTGAAAGGTGACAGGGTGGTTTGTGTTCCATGCCTCACCTTGGTTGAATTTGTGGAGTTAAGCAGAGGAGGTTGTGTGAAGTTGTTCAAATTGCACTCAATGTTCCCAAGAGTAAGAGTAGGAAATATGTCAGCCAGGGTTCCCGTTACTGATCTCCATGGGTCAGTTTGTGTGTTTGCATGCCTGTGCTTTATTTGTTCATAGTTGCATGCTCCTAATTTGAATGCAAGATTTATTTTTGCTTTTTTCTGCTTGCCCTGGCTGAATGTCTGTTCACAAATATTGCTGAGGCTTGAAGGCGTTGCTGACTAGGCCAGCATTTCTTGCCCATCCCTTATTTGCCCAGAGAGCAGTTGAGAGTCAGCCCCATTGCTGTGAGTTTGGAGTCACGTGTAGGCCAGACCAGGTCAGGAAGGTAGATTTCCTTCTGAAAAAGATTTTAGAGAACCATATGGATTTTTATGCCAATTGACAATGGTTACATGATTGATTAATAAGGGGATCAAAGGTTACAGGGAGAAGGCAGGAGAATGGGTTTGAGAAACATACCAGCCATAACTCGATGGGCCAAGTGATTACATTCCCACATCTTAGGCTCTTACGATCATCACTAGGCCTCAAGGTAGCGTATTGATATGCAGAGGGAAACCAAGCACACACACTTTAAGGCATGTCCCCTCTATCTAGTCTATACATCTCACCATCTTGTTGGGTCTGTGTCAAGTCCAGGTGAATCACCATCTGCATTTGTCTCCACAGCTTATCCAGTGCAAAGCAGATGTCAGCGCAGTGAATGAACATGGAAACACACCACTGCACTACGCTTGTTTCTGGGGTCATGATAAGGTGGCCGAGGTAAGAGCTTGTCACACTGTGTTCACCATTTCTGACACACACCAATGATCGGTTTTTACACGGATCAAAGGTTAGCCTATCTACAGTACGACTAAAATGTTGTGACCAACATGGACTGCACAATGCGCGTAGATTGGTGCCAAGATTTGCTCATCAGGTTGCATTTGCACTTCCTGTGTTGTCAGTGAGATACTGATGGGTGTGAGGTTTCTCGAAACACTTGGAAGTATGGGGATTACATTTGGCTGCTCCAGCCTATGCTGTCTCACTGCAGGGCACTTCAGCAAGTCCCATTTCCGTAACTATTCCCATTAAATCTGTTCATTCCCATCAATTCCTGTTCAGATTCTTTTCTAATTCCTGTTTGAATGTCTCAATTAAACCTGTCTCCCCCTACAGTCTCAGACAGTACATTCCAAACCCTAACCACTCGCTGGGATCTTTTTTCTTTATGTCATCGTCAGTTCTTCTATCTTATCATCTTATATGGATGTCCTCTGTTTCGCAACTCTTCTACCAGTGGGAGCACTTTGTTGATTGGGCAAGGATCAATTGTTTTGGCAGTGTTATCATTAGCCCACAGAAGTGGAAATTTCCTGGTCACCAATGCAACCAACATTCCATCTGCCTCAGATAGGCATTCCAGTTCCTGAAATTCTTGTGAAACAATGCACAATCACACTGCTCTGACTGAGCTTTCGCTTGGGTGCTCAGCTGTTAATTCACTCCTAGAGTCATAGAGATGTACGGTATGGAAACAGACCCTTTGTTCCAACCTGTCCATGCCGATCAGATATCCCAACCCAATCTAGTCCCACCTGCCAGCACCCAGCCCATATCCGTCCAAACACTTCCTATAACCTGGCTATGTAGTATTCTATGTAAACACTTGGATTAGATTCTAGCCTGTAACACATACCATGTCAACATAATTAGGAGATGCTGGTGTTAGACTGGGGTATACAAAGTTAAAAATCACACAACACCAGGTTATAGTCCAACAGGTTTAATTGGAAGCACACGAGCTTTCGGAGTGTCGCTCCTTCATCAGGTGGTAGTGGAGGACTCAATCCTAACCTATAACCTGGTTGGACTATAACCTGGTGTTGTGTGATTTTTAACAATGTCAACATATGTTGCTATATACTGGATTGTGGATAGTATTAAGCCAGAGAGTGTTCAGTCGAGGGTTACCAAGATGTTGTGAACCATCCACTGTGTAAAGGTTTGAGTTATAAAGAAAGGCTGGACGGGGCTGGACTTTTTTCACTGGAGCATAGGAGGCTGAAAGCTGACCTTATAGGGGTTTATAAAACCCTGAAGAGTATAGATAGAGTTAATGGTAGGTGCCTTTTCCCTGGCATAGGGGATTTCAAGACTATGGCACATTTTTAAGGTGAGAGGAGAGAGATTTTAAAAAATACAGGAGGGACAAATACTTTTTTTTTAAAAAACTGGTGGTTCACGTATGGGTTGCACTTTGTGAGGAAGTGGTGGGTGTGGACACAGTTACAATATTTAAAAGACATTTGGATAAGTACATGAATAGGGAAGGTTTGTAGGGATATGGGCCAGGAGCAGGCAGGTGGGACTAAGTTTAGTTTGGGATTATGTTTGGCACTGACTGGTTGGATTGAAGGGTTTGTTTCTGTGCTATATGACTCTATGTGCAGTTCCTGGTAACATTTTTCGGTCATTCTGTCAACTGGTCACCCTGTAACTACACTCTCCCACCAATGTGAAGGTCACAGTATCATCAGTGCCAGAAGGGCTTGGTTACATGGTTTATAAAGGTAGCTCTTGTTATGGAATTTACCAGGCAGAAATTAAGTGACAAGGCAGAATACCAGATTTAAAATAGGAATCCGTTCTGTCTTGAGTGTCCTGGCCTCTCCTCACTTGAAGCATATCACGAAACTGTAAAATCTCCATTAACAGACTTAATTTCCTGTTATGTATACTTTTGGCCTGAGATTCACATTGAACATTGAAAATGTAATGTCACCAAAGATAATGGGAAATGTCAGAATGAATAGATCTTGTTGGCAATGTGAAGAGAGCCTGCCTGGACTGTGTGGTGAACTTCCAACATAATTCCTTAATATACTGTACACGGGATCTGTGAAGCAGGAGATGTGTGTGTAGTCAATCTGGTCTCTTTCCTTTCAGGATCTGGTGCTCAGTGGAGCCCTTGTTAGCATCTGCAGTAAGTATGGAGAGACCCCATTGGACAAAGGAAAGGCGCACTTACGGGAGATACTGAAGGGTATGTATACTGCTTTATCCAACTCATTACATGGTGGAGGTTCCGGTAAAATTTACAAAGTGACTGTGGTTTTGCTGTACACAGCTGTTTATAAACCACCCACCCTTTCAGATTCAACCCTTTGGCTCCTGGCCCTCCCCTGGAAATCAGCAGGTCACGCAGCATCTGAGGAGCCCTTCATTAGGAATGTGGGGGGACAGGAGGCTGAGAGATAAATCAGAGGCTGGGAGTTGAGTGGGGGTGAATACAGGTGGGAGGTGATTGTGATAAGTTGGTGGGGAGGGTTGGAGCACATAGGTGGGATAGAAGATGGGCAGGTGAAGAGGGCAGTGCCAAGTTAGAGGGTTGGATCTGGGATGAGGTGGGGGGAGGGGAGATGAGGAAACTAGCAAAGTTTATGTTGATGCCATGTGGTTGGAGGGTCCCAAGGTGGAAGATGAGGTGTTCTTCCTCTAGTCATCGGGTGCTGAGGATTTGGCTGTGGAGGGGGCCCAGGACTTGCATGTCCTTGGTGGAGTGGGAGGGGGTGTTGAAGTGGTCAGCCACAGGGCAATGGGGTTGTTTAGTGCATGTGTCTCAGAGATGTTCGCTGAAACGTTCCACGAGTTGGCATCCTATCTCCCCAATGTAGAGGAGACCACATCGAGAGCAATGGACACAGTAGATAAGGTGGGTGGATGTGCAGGAAAATCTGTACTGGATATGGAACGATCCTTTGGGGCATTGGACAAGGGTGAGGGGGGAGGTGTGAGCATAGGTTTTACAGCTGTTGTGGTGGCATGGGAAAGTGCTGGGAATGGAGGGTAGGTTGGTGGGGGCATAGAAAATAACAAAATGTTTCCTGTGCTTAAGTCATTGAAGAGGCAGTTTCAGTTCAGATTTAAATCTCAGCTATTCATGGGAAACAAATGCAGAATATATTAAAATATGTTCTCCAAATGAAACTTGCCAAATAAAACAGTCAGAATTACAGTGACAACTTTGATAGAGATCAGCATTCTTTGAATTTGCAATATGAAGGGGGGCACTGAATTCTTAACAGTAACTGACAGAACTGAAACAGCTTGGCTCCAAGTTCTAATATTCTCTAAAATCTTAACAAAACATCAAAATTAAAATGCAGTCGTCTTTTTGTGAACACTGCATTAAAAACACAGCAGCAAAGATATTTTAATACATTACTCTCATCTGGGTAAATCATGACCACTGACCCATTTGTTTTAATTTTAACCGGCACTGTAAAATTTCAAACAAATCAGGGGCTCGAAGCCCTCAATCAGTTTGTTTTAAGGTTGCAAGTTTGATAATTTTAAAAAGGACATAATGTTGTACAATTTAAATGTAAAAACATAGCCCACAAAACACATTGATTTGAGATCTTTATTCAAACAAGGCAAAAGAGTTACTTGAAAGGATTTTCTGAACTAGGATTTTAACAAACCAAAATATTTAATGATCAAACACTCTCAGCATGGCACAATTTATATTGAAACTTCCTTTTTCGATCCAAGTATTAGTGCAATCTTAATTTCAGCACTACTTGTCTTTTTTTCCGCATCCTCTTGATGAAATTGCATTTATTGAAGAAAAGAAAATCCTCACAGCGGACCACATGGTGTCACAGTTTAAGCCACTCTCTTCCCCCAGAAGAAAGACTCACCGAGTTGAGTCCACTGCCCAGAAACTGAGACTCCCACAACAAAAAACCCGGATAAAGCCTCCCCGGTGGTTAATGTACTTTACTGTTGGAATCCGAGCGGACTGGATTCACTTTTTTGCCGGTTGCCCTAAAAGTACTTCAAAGGGGAGGTGTGGAGGACAAAGGCGATAACTTTCAAAAGTACCAAATTCTGTTTAAGTGTTTTCCTTTGAAGTTCCTGGTTTTTAACTTTTTTTTTGCTCCAGAGCCTCAAATCTCACCACTGGAGGAATCCAAACTCCTTTTTCCAGGGGACCTTAACCCCTTCCTCACTTTACTTCTCAAGGGGACTCGAGCCCCTTGTAATACCCTGGGGACTCTGATGCCTATCAAAACCCTGGGAACTCTGACCCCAATCAAAACCCTTTTTCCGTGCAAAGCGACTCGTTGGTATGCAAGTGTACGAGTTACCTCAAAGGTACAAAGAATAGTGGATTTCCTTCCCAAAGGGCAGTAGTGGAACATATGGGTTTTTACAACAACTGATAAGTTTTACTGTCACAATTATGGTGACTTGCATTTATTTCCACTTTCATTAGTTGAATTTTAGTTCCACCAGCTGCCATTGCTGGGAACAGAACCTAAATCCATAACCATCAGCCTGGATCTTTGGGATGATGAGTCTAGTAATGTTACCACTATATCTTCCTGTATTGTCAGCCTGTCAGGAACAAAGAATAGTACAACACAGGAATAAGCCCTTCAGCCTGCCACATCAGCACTGACCATCTGAACTCATCCCAGCTGTTTGCACCTGATCTGTATCCCGGTATTCCCTGTCTCTCTAAATATCCATTTAAATGCCTCTTAAATAATTGTCTCAAATAAGTTACAATTCTTACCTCTGCATGTGATTTCTGTCTGTATGACTTGACTCAGTGATATCATGTTTTGCCACATTTTCTGAGCTAATTTTTCCCATTGCAATGTTTAATCTGGTCCTGGGATTTGGGCACAACTGGTTAGATTGCATTTAGAATCAACCTTGACCTGTGAGATTTGAGTCTTTGGGAGTAAATGCATACAGAGATAAGATTTGTGACATGTTTGAGGCATTCATACAGCTGGCAATCATGTAAGAACGTGATGTAGTGATAATATCACTTGACTAATCATCCAGATACCTAGGCTAATGCTCAAAGTTTGAATCCCACCATGGAAGCTGGTGGAATTTAAATTGAATTAAAAAGCTAGTCTCAGTGATGGTGACCAGGAAACTAGCATTCATTTCAAGAGGGCTAGAATACAAGAACAGAGATGTCCTCTCAGATCGTATAAGGCTCCAGACAGACCAAGTTGGAATGTTATGAGCAGTTACGGGCGCACTATCTAAGAAAGGATGTGCTGGCCTTGGAGGAGGCCGCTGAGGAGGCTTACAAGAATGATCCCAGAAATGAAGAACCTGTCATGAGGAACAGTTAGGACCCTGGGTCTGTACTCAGTGGAGTTTAGAAGGATATGGGGGGATTTAATTGAAACTTACAGAATACCGAGAGGCCGAGACAGAGAGGATGCGGAGAAGATGTTAGACTCGTCAGGGAAGCTAGGAACTGAGGGCAAACTATATATTTCAAGGGGAAATTAGGGGTGAGTAACAAATTCTGACTTTTTCAAAGAACATGTCATGAACAAATAAAACCCACAGAAGCTATGCTACAATTGAATAATGCTCCGGTTCTGTGCCACCTGGCATTAATACGCCTCAGAAAGGATACATCGACCTTGAAAAACACAGTGCATTTACATCAGAATGTCCCGAGATCAGGTTGGGAATGAGGAGACAGAGCATTTGCTTTAGAGTCAGGCTCTTCAGGGATGATGTGAGAAACTACTTGACATCAAGTGAGTGAGGATCCACTGTTCTCTCCCCCAAAAAGATGCTGGCTTTGGGCAGAACTGAAACTAATCAAATTTATTGGGTGATGTGGATTCGAAGCTTGAGGGTAAGTGTGTAGGTGATGTTTAGGTACACAGCAGCTATCATCTTAATTGTAAAGTTGGACAAACTCAAGGGATGAATGGACCCTCCCGATCCTATGTTCTTATTGGATGTCTTCATTTCTTGAATTCATCATTCAGAAAAATTAATTAACCAAAAAGAATGTGGTAGAGGCAGAGAACTGAGATGTTGTGGAGTGGAATGTTTTTATTTGTAGATAGAAATTACAGAATCTGCTCATTTTGAATCAAGTGAACTAATGTGATCTCCCTGTGACTGCTGACCATGCGTGGTTCAGTGCAGTGGTCCACATACCTTCCTTCTTGTACATGGAGCTTTCTCATTCTATCCTGTGTTAAGTTGGTGTCAGAGACTGGGATCAATTTGAACTGTACGATACAGGGTTTGAGAGGCTCCAACTTGTGTGAATGCTCTTTTATTGTTGTTCATCTCACTTTTAACACTCTTTTTGTCTTTTTTCCATCACAGAACATGCAGAGAAGCTGGGCCAGAGTCTGACAAAAGTACCCTACAAGGACACTTTCTGGAAAGGGACAACTCGCACTCGCCCCCGTCAGTGAACCCTCTAGCTTTTATTCAGAATTGATCATGATGGAATTTATGATTGATTGTATCTGAGCCAAGAGCAATTGAGAAGCATGGGAATAATCAGATAAGAAAAGATCAAGTGACAAGATCATGACTTGAACTCTACTTTCTCACCTATTCCTGAACCTCTTTGACTCCCTTGTTACTCAAGAATCTATCTAACTCTATCTTAAAAATATTCAGGGACCCAAATCCATCATTTGAGGAAGAGAATTGCTCAGACTTAAAAACCCTCAGAAAGAAAAAAAACTCTCATCTTAAATAGAAGGTCTATTATTTTGAAACTGATTTCACTAGTTCTTGTCTCTCCCACAAAGGGAAGCATACTCTGATTCTTCTAAACTGCAGTGGACACAGGCTGAACCTGTCCAACCATTTCTCATAAGAAAACTTGTAGACTTTCCATTTTAAGAGCAGAAGTTAAGGGTCTAAACTAGGGGAAGGGCATTTTTAATAGCATTGGATAGATAGCAGATTTTAAAAAAGAGATGAGAAATTTCTTCTCCCCGAAGGGTTCTGAATGTGTTGAATTCACTGGCCTGGAGTCCGGTGAAATCTGAGACATTGTGTAAATTTAAAGAGGAGATAGGCAGATTTTTAAAGTAATAATGGGTTGTGGGGAGCAGGCAGGAAAGTGGGATTGAGGCCGAGATGTGATCAGCCAGGATTGTATCTAATGGCAAAGCGGGTTCAAGGGGCTGAATTGCAGTTTTCTGTTACTAGTACTGTTGCTCTAAGCAGCAAATGATAGAGCTAAGCAGTCCCACGACAGTTGGTCAGATCTAAGCTCTGCAGTCCTGCCACATCCAGTAGTGAATGATGGTAAACAATTAAATTGGAAGAGGAGCTTCCATAAATGGCCCTATTCTCGATGATGGGGGTCACCAGCACATAGTGCAAAAGATAAGATGAAACATTCACCACAGTCTTCAGATCGAAGTGATGAGTGGATGTTTCATCTCAGCTTCCCCCAGAAGTCCCCAGCATCATAGATGGATAGTTTTCAGCCAATTCGAAACACTCCATGTGATATCAAGAAATAGTGGAGACTGGATACTGCAAAGGCTATGTGTTCTGATGCCATTCTGGCCAAAGTACTGACGACTCATGCTCCAACATTTGTCACACCCTTAGCAAGCTATTCCAGTACAATGACAACCCTGATATCTAACTGACAATGTGAAAAAGTACCCAGCCAGTGACTCTCACATTCCAAGCCTCAATTTTAACAAAAACAAGCCATCCCAGGAATCAGTCGAGTAAATCTCTAAACTATTTCAAATACAATGGTGTCCTTTCTTAAAGTTTGATGTGCAAACTGCATTGTGTTGAAGGTATGGTCTCACCAATGCTTTGTACAACAGTAGCAATGTACATGGATATTCCATTCCTTTTGCACTAACTAACCACATGCCATTTACCTTCCTAGTCACTCCGTGATCACATTTTGTGATTCCTGTACCAAAACACCCAGATCCCTCTGTATCTACAAGTTCTGCAATCTCTTGCAGTGTAAAAGTTACAACATAATTTGCTGCTCCTCTATTCTTCCTGCCGAAGTGAACACATTCACATTTTCCCACATTATACTCCATCTGCCATGTTATTGTCCACCCAGTTAATCTGTCTCTAATCCCTTTGCAGACTTCTCTTCACTAAGTACTCTCCTATCTTTGTACCATCAGTGAATTTAACAGCCATCCTTTCAAATCATTGTAAATAATTGAGATCCCGGCACTGATCCTGTGACATTCCAATAATTGCATCCTGCCAACTCAAAAATGACAGTTTAAATAATTAAAACAAATATTTAAAGTATTTGTTCACAGTGTGTTGCATCAGTTGCAAGGCCAGCATTTGTTATCCATCCCTCATTGCCCAGAGGGCAGTGAGAGTGGCTCTGGAGTCAGATGTAGATCAGTCTGGGTAAGAACAGCAAGTTTGCTTCCCTAAAGGATGTTAGTGAACCAGATGAAATTTGTGAGTGTTGACCACATGGTCATCATGAGGTCAGCTTTTTATTCAAGATTTTCATTGAATTCAGTTTTTACCATCTACCGTGGGGGTGGGAGGTTTGAACCCTTGTCTGGATCACTAGTCCAATAACATTACCAGTCCAATAACATTACCACTCCACTACCACCCCCTGCTAACTTTATGGCTGCTGTCTATTCTGTAAACCAATCTTCAATCCATGCTGCTATGTTATCATGTGCATGAGCTCTCATTTTATTTAATAACCTCTGATGTGGCACCTTGTCAAATGTCTTTTGGAAATCCTACATCTCCAGTTTCCCCTTTATTCAAGTGGGTTGCTTGTTACTTGAAATGCCAAACGCTCAGCATTGAATCACACCAGCCCCTTTGCTCTTTGAAATGTTGAGATGTATCAGCTTCAATGGCTATATTGGATGGAGCCAGAGGTAGGGGGTGGACTCTCACTCCATAGTATGGTTAGGTACTGGGACATAGAACATAGAAAATACAGCGCAGTACAGGCCCTTTGGCCCTCGATGTTGCGCTGATCCAAGCCCACCTAACCTATACTAGCCCACTATCCTCCATATGCCTATCCAATGCCCGCTTAAATGCCCATAAAGAGGGAGAGTCCACCACTGCTACTGGCAGGGCATTCCATGAACTCACAACTCGCTGAGTAAAGAATCTACCCTAACATCTGTCCTATACCTACCACCCCTTAATTTAAAGCTATGCCCCCTCGTAATAGCTGACTCCATATGTGGAAAAAGGTTCTCATGGTCAACCCTATCTAAACCCCTAATCATCTTGTACACCTCTATCAAGTCACCCCTAAACCTTCTTTTCTCCAATGAAAACAGCCCCAAGTGCCTCAGCCTTTCCTCATACGATCTTCCTACCATACCAGGCAACATCCTGGTAAACCTCCTCTGCACCCGTTCCAGTGCCTCCACATCCTTCCTATAGTATGGTGACCATAACTGCACACAATACTCCAGATGCGGCCGCACCAGAGTCTTATACAACTGCAACATGACCTCAGGGCTCCGGAACTCAGTTCCTCTACCAATAAAAGCCAGTACGCCATATGCCTTCTTCACCGCACTATTTACCTGGGTGGCAACTTTCAGAGATCTGTGTACATGGACACCAAGATCCCTCTGCTCATCCACACTACCAAGTATCTGACCATTAGCCCAGTACCCCATCTTCTTGTTACTCTTACCAAAGTGAATCACCTCACACTTACCTACATTGAACTGCATTTGCCACCTTTCTGCCCAGCTCTGCAACTTATCTATATCCTGCTGTAACCTGACACATCCTTCCTCACTGTCCACAACTCCACTGACTTTCGTATCATCCGCAAACTTGCTCACCCAACCTTCTAACCCCTCCTCCAGATCATTTATAAAAATGACAAACAGCAATGGTCCCAAAACAGATCCTTGCGGAACACCACTAGTAACTGCACTCCAAGATGAACCTTTACCATCAACTACTACCCTCTGTCTTCTTCCAGCCAGCCAATTCCTAATCCAAACCTCCAACTCACCCTCAATGCCATACCTCCATATTTTATGCAGTAGCCTACCATGGGGAACCTTATCAAACGCCTTACTAAAATCCATATACACCACATCTACCGCTTTACCCTCATCTACCTCCTTAGTCACCTTCTCAAAGAATTCAATAAGGTTTGTGAGGCACGACCTGCCCTTCACAAAACCATGCTGACTATCCTTGATCACATTATTCCTATCCAGATGTTCATAAATCCTATCCCTTACAATTCTCTCTAAGACTTTGTCCACAACAGAAGTGAGACTCACCGGCCTATAGTTACTAGGGTTATCCCTACTCCCCTTCTTGAACAAGGGAACCACATTTGCTATCCTCCAGTCTTCTGGCACTATTCCTGTTGACAACGAGGACATAAAAATCAAGGCCAATGGCTCTGCAATCTCCTCTCTTGCTTCCCAGAGAATCCTAGGATAAATGCCATCAGGCCCAGGGGACTTATCTATTTTCACCCTTTCCAGAATTTCCAACACCTCTTCCCTACATACCTCAAAGCTGTCCATTCTAATTAATTGTGACTCAATATTCACATCGGCAACAATGTCCTGTTCCTGAGTGAATACTGACGAAAAGTATTCATTCAGTGTCTCCCCAATCTCTTCAGCCTCCACACGCAACTTCCCACTACTATCCTTGACTGGACCTATTCCTACCCTAGCCATTCTTTTAGTCCTGACATACCTATAGAAAGCCTTAGGGTTTTCCCTAATCCTACCAACTAAGGACTTTTCATGTTCCCTCCTTGCTGCTCTTAGCTCTCTCTTCAGATCCTTCCTGGCTACCTTATAACTCTCAATCGCCCCAATTGAACCTTCACACCTCATCTTTACATAGGCCGCCCTCTTCCCTTTAACAAGGGATTCCAATTCCTTATTAAACCATGGCTCCCTCACACGACCCTTTCCTCCCTGTCTGACAGGTACATACTTATCAAGGACACTCAATAGTTGCTCCTTGAACAAGCTCCACATATCAATTGTGCCAATGCCTTGAGGCCTACTTTTCCAAGCCATGCACCCTAAGTCGTGCCTCACCGCATCATAATTTCCCTGCCCCCAGCTATAACTCTTGCCCTGCAGTGCACACTTATCTCTCTCCATCACTAGAGTAAAAGTCACTGAATTGTGGTCACTGTCCCCAAAGTGCTCACCTACCTCCAATTCTAACACCTGGCCTGGTTCGTTACCCAGAACCAAATCCAGTATGGCCTCACCTCTTGTTGGCCTGTCTACATATTGTGTCAGGAAACCCTCCTGCACACATTGGACAAACACCGACCCATCTAACGAACTCGAGCTATAGCTTTCCCAGTCAATATCTGGAAAGTTAAAGTCCCCCATAACAACCACCCTATTACTTTCACTCTTCTCCTGAATCATCCTCGCAATCCTTTCTTCTACGTCTCTAGGACTATTAGGAGGCCTGTAGAAAACTCCTAACAGGGTAACCTTACCTTTCCTATTCCTAACCTCAGCCCAAACTACCTCAGATGGCGAGACTTCATCCATCGTCCTTTCCACCGCTGTAATACGATCTTTGACAAGCAATGCCACACCTACCCCTCTTTTACCCCCACCTCTGACCGTACTAAAACATTTAAACCCTGGAACCTGCAACAGCCAATCCTGTCCCTGTTCTACCCATGTCTCCGCAATAGCCACAACATCGAAATCCCAGGTACCAACCCATGCTGCAAGTTCACCTACCTTATTTCGTATACTTCTTGCATTGAAGTATACACACTTCAAGCCACTTTCCTGTTTACAGGCACCCTCCTTTGAGATTGATGCCATGTTCCTAACCTCCCTACACTCCAGGTCCTGCACCCTAAAGCTACAGTCTAGGTTCCCATGCCCAATGCAGAGTTAGTTTAAATCCCCCCCCCCCCCCCCAAGAGCACTAGCAAACCTCCCACCAAGGATACTGGTGCCCCTCAGGTTCAGGTGTAGACCATCCTGTTTATAGAGGTCCCACCTTCCCCAGAAAGAACCCCAGTTATCCAAATACCGGAATCCCTCCCTCCTGCACCATCCCTGTAGCCACGCATTTAACTGTTCTCTCTCCCTATTCCTCGACTCTCTATCACGTGGCACGGGTAACAAACCAGAGACAACAACTCTGTTTGTGGAGATTGGAATTAATTTCTTTGCTGTTTGTCTTACAGGAAATGGAACATTGAATAAACACGCTGGCATTGACTTCAAACAGCTGACCCTGAATCATAAAATCAATGAGAACCACTCTGGAGAGGTAAACTGCCCTGAGCCAAGTCAATATCCAGAACTGTGTTTGTTGTTTAAATAGGTCGGGCTCAGCAGCCAAGTTAAAGCTGAATAAAATATGTCAATGTCTTCTTGGAAACACTCTTCAGCTCCTTCTCTGCCCACTCTCAATCATTCCCCAAACTCAGTGAAAGGCTGAGAGCCAAACAAGCTCTGAGGGGGACACAGAGTGGAAAGAGGGATATGTTCAAGATTAAGTATGAGCAGAAATTTGGTAAATGAAATATAATTTGGGAAAATATGAGGCTGTTTACTTTGGCAGGGAGGACAATAAAGCAGAATATTATTTAAATGCAGAGTAATTACAAAACACTTGTTCTTATTGTGCAGAGCATTGGTGAGCCCACACTTGGAGTACTGATTGTAGTTTCGACCTCTTAAGTGGCAAGGTGGGACACTGCTTTGGAGGCAGCTCAGAAAATATTTACCCGTAATAGCTGGGCTGAGGGGTTTACTTCAAAAGGAAAGGTTTAGCAGGTAGCCTCGTTGGAATCGAGAGGAATTAGAGATGATTGTATGGGAACATGTCAGGGTGTAAGAGGGCTGTCTGAGCTAGACAGTGTTCCTCATATTGGGAGAAAGGAATATAGGAGAAAGAATAAGCAATTCAATTCCTTGAGCCATTCTGAATCTTGGCTGATCATCTACCTCAATGCCATATTTCTGCATTATCCCCCTCTTTGTTGATGTCAACAGTAACTACAAACCTGTCAGTCTCAGTCTTAGATCTTCTCAATGACTGAGCTTCCACAGCTTCTGGGATAGAGAATTCCAAAGATTCTCCACCTCTAAGTGAACTTGTTCCACTCACCTCACTAATGGCTTTCCTTTTATTCAGTATGACTATAAGACACATAGATGACTGAGAAAGAAGGTAAAAGCATATGGGATCCTTAGTAACTTGACAAGTTGGATCTAAAATTGGCATTGTGACAAGCGACAGAGACTAATGGTAGAAGGCTGTTTGTGTGACAGGAGCCATTGTAAAGTGTTCTACCAGAGGGTCTGTGCTGGCTGCCTTTTTGTGATATTCGTAAATGATAGAGCTGAGAACTTGGGAGCAATGATAAGTAAATTTGTGGATAATATGAGGATTGGCCAAGTGGTTGACAGTAAGGAAGAAGATATTGGGTTACAGGGATATATCAAAGAATTGGTCAGATTGCACTGGAGTGCATGCAGAAAAGTTTGACCAGGATGTTTCCTGGGATGGAGTATTTTAGCAATGAAGTGAGGCTGGATAAACTCTGGTTGTTTTCTTTGGAGCAGAGAACGTTGAAGGGGTTCTGATTGAGGTATAGAAGATCATGAACAGGGTGAATAGAAAACAACTGATTCCTTATTTTAAAGGGTCAATAACAAGAAAGCACAATTTTAAGGTGAAAGGTGAGAAATTTAAAGGGGTTTTAAGCAAAGCATTTTTCACCCAGAGGTTGGTGGGAGTCTGGAATGTGCTGCCTGGGAGGGGAGTTGAGGCAGGAAACCTCACAACTTTGAAAAAATACTTGGATAAGCACTTGAAATGTTATATAACATTCAGGGTTATGGGCCTAGTGCTGGAAAGTGGGGCCAGGATAGATTTAGTGTCTCTCCGGCGGTACAGTCCAAAGGATCTCTCCTATACTCTATGATGCAGCACATCAAGTCTGTGTATGACTCGCATATCATCCTCTGCCATTGAATAAAATCGCAACTGATCCAATAATCTTTAACTCCACTTTCCTGCTTTTACCGCATAAGCTGAGACTCTGTTCCCTTGTTCGAGATACCACAGTCAGAGCGAACATCTTTCCTGCAACTAAAGGCAAAATGCTGCAGATGCTGGAAATACTGAAACACACAGAGAATGCTGGAGTCACTCTGCAGGTCTGACAGCATCTACGGAGAGAGAAACAGAGTTAATGTTTTAAGTCCAGTATGACTGTTCTGAAGAGGAGTCCTATTGGACTTGAAATCTTAACTGTTTTCTCCACAGACTCTGCCAGACTTGCATAGTTTCCCTAGCACTTTTTGTTTTCCTTTCTGAATCTAGTCTGTCTAACCCTTTTAAGAATTTTATCAGTTTCCATGAGATCACCTCTCATTCTTCTAACGCCAGTCAGTAAGGCCCAGTCTCCTCATAGGAACAAGACTCATACAATCATGGAATTGTTACGAGGAGGACGAGGCCAGTCAGCACAGCATGCCTGCGCCAGCTCTTCAAACGTTCGTTACCCAGTGCCTAATTCCTGCTTTTTCTCTAAACCTTTGCATACTATTTCTATCCAAATAATTCTCCAGCGTCTTCTTGAATTCCTGAAGTGAACCTGTCTCCATCATGTTTCCAGGTAGTGCTTTTCATAACCTATTTATATATTAGATGAAATTTTTTTTTTTCTCTCTCAGCCTTTGCTTCTTTAGAACATGACTTGAAATATATGCCGCCCCCATTTTGCCGCAGTTTAATATGGGAACAGCTTTTCTCTATCTACTGATCATGATGTTGGAAATCTCCAAGTCTCCTCTCAGCTGTCTTCTGTCCAATGAGAACAGTCCCAGTGTCTTCAAACTCTCCTCATTACTGAAGTTTCTCATTCCTGGGACCATTCTGGTAAATCACTTCTGCACTTTCTCCAATGCATTCACATCTTTGCTGTAATATGGTGCCAACCACTATACATATTACTGCAGCTGAGGTTTGACAAGTGTTTTGTACAAGTTCACTATCACCACCTTGCTTGTGTACTCTATGCCACTATTAATAAAGCCGAGGACACTGCCTGCTCTATTAACCACATTCTCTACCAGTCCTGCCACCTTCAATGATCTCTGCACATATACACCCAGTTCTCTCTGCTCCTATACCCCCTTTAGAATTGTAACGCCTATGTTATATTGTCTTTCAGTGTTCTTCCAACCAAACTCTATCAGCTCACACTTGTCTGACTAGAACCTCATCAGCCACTTTACCAACCTGTCAGTGTCCTTCTGGAGTTTGACACTGTCCTCCTCACAGTTTACAATTCTCCAAAGTATCATCGGCAAATTTTGAAATTGTCCTATGCACAGCAAGATACAGATCATTAATGTATATCAGAAAAAGCATGGCTTCTGATAATGATCACTGAGAAATTTCACCTCAAATCTTTCCAATATTCAATGACCACTATTCGGGAGGGTTTAACCTAATTCAGCAGGGGGATGGGAACCTAAATTGTAGCTCCAGTGTACAGGAGATTGAGAGTCGTGATGTCAGAAATATGGTTACAAGGCCGCACGAGTTCACTGATAAGCAGGAAGGTGCTTTGAAGTGTGTCTACTTCAACACTAGGAGCATCCGAAATAAGGTGGGTGAACTTGTAGCATGAGTTGGTACTTGGGACTTCGATGTTGTGGCTATTTCAGAGACATGGATAAAGCAGGGACAGGAGCAGTTGTTGCAGGTTCCAGGGTTTAGATGTTTCAGTAAGAATGGGGAAGGTGGTAAAAGAGGAGAAGGTGTAGCATTGTTCGTCAAGGACAGTATTATGGCAGAAAGGACATTCGACTGAGGTAGTATGGGCTGAGGTTAGAAACAGGAAAGGAGAGGCCACCCTGTTGGGAGTTTTCTATAGATCTCTGAATAGTTTCAGAGATGTAGAGGAAAGGATAGCAAAGATAATTCTGGACAGGAGCAAGAATGACAGGGTAGTTGTTTTGGGGACTTAAAATTTCCAAATATTGACTGGAAATACTACAGTTCGAGTACTTTAGAACATAGAACAGTACAGCACAGAACAGGCCCTTCAGCCCACGATGTTGTGCCGACCACTGATCCTCATGTATGCACCCTCAAATTTCTGTGACCATATGCATGTCCAGGAGTCTCTTAAATGTTCCCAATGACCCTGCCTCCACAACTGCTGCTGGCAACGCATTCCATACTCTCACAACTCTCTGTGTAAAGAACCCGCCTCTGACCTCCCCTCTATACTTTCCTCCAACCAGCTTAAAACTATGACCCCTTGTGTTAGTCATTTCTGCCCTGGGAAATAGTCTCTGGCTATCGACTCTATCTATGCCTCTCATTATCTTGTATACCTCAATTAGGTCCCCTCTTCTCCTCCTTTTCTCCAATGAAAAAAGTCCAAGCTCAGTCAACCTCTCTTCATAAGATAAGCCCTCCAGTCCAGGCAGCATCCTGGTAAACCTTCTCTGAACCCTCTCCAAAGCATCCACATCTTTCTTATAATAGGGCGACCAGAACTGGACGCAGTATTCCAAGTGCGGTCAAACCAAAGTTTTATAGAGCTGCAACAAGATCTCACGACTCTTAAACTCAATCCCCCTGTTAATGAAAGCCAAAAAACCATATGCTTTCTTAACAACCCTGTCCACTTGGGTGGCCATTTTAAGGGATCTAAGTACCTGCACACCAAGATCCCTCTGTTCCTCCACACTGCCAAGAATCCTATCCTTAATCCTGTTCTCAGCTTTCAGATTCGACCTGCCAAAATGCATCACCTCTCATTTATCCAGGTTGAACTCCATCTGCCACCTCTCAGCCCATCTCTGCATCCTGTCAATGTCCCGCTGCAGCCTACAACAACCCTCTATACTGTCAACGACACCGCCAACCTTTGTGTCATCTGCAAACTTGCTGACTCATCCTTCAATCCCCTCATCCAAGTCATTAATAAAAATTACAAACAATAGAGGTCCAAGGACAGAGCCCTGTGGAACACCACTCATGGGTCAGTTTTTGTCCAACGTGTGCAGGTGAGTTTCCTGACACAGTATGTAGACAGGCCAACAAGTGGCGAGGCCATATTAGAGTTGGTACTGGGTAATGAACCCGGCCACGTGTTTCCTTCCCCATCCTATGCATCCTAAGTCTCCAGGAAGACTGGAGGATAGCAAATGTTGTCCCCTTCCTGTTCAAGAAGGGGAGTAGAGACAACCAGAAGGTAGGTGAGCACTTTGGTGATCGTGACCATGATTCGGTTAAGTTTAGTGATGGAAAGGGATAGGTATATACCGCAGGGCAAGTGTTATTGAAGTAAAGGCAATTATGATGCGATTAGGCAAGATTTAGGATGCATAGGATGGGGGAGAAACTGCAGGGAATGGGCACAATTGAAATGTGGAGCTTATTCAAGGAACAGCTACTGCATGTCCTTGAAGTATGTACCGGTCATAGAGGGAGGAAGTGGTCTGACACGGGAGCTGTGGTTTACTAAAGAAGTTGAATCTGTTGTCAAGAGGAAGAAGAAGGCTAAGTTAGGATGAGATGTGAAGGCTTAGTTGGGGCATTTGAGAGTTACAAGTTAGCCAGGAAAGACCTAAAGAAATAGCTAAGAAGAGCCAGGAGGGGATATGAGAAGTCATTGGCAGATAGGATCAAGAAAAAACCCTAAAACTTTCTATAGGTATATTAGGAATAAAAGAATGACTAGAGAAAGATTAGGGCAAATTAAGGATAATTGTAGGAAGTTATGCGTGGAGTCCGACAAGATGGGGAAGCACTAAATTAATATTTTTTGTCAGTATTCACACCGGAAAACGACCATGTTGTTGAGGAGAGTGCTAAGATACAGGCTACTAGACTCGATGGGATTGATGTTCGCATGGAAGAGGTGTTAGTAATTCTGGAAAGTATGAAAATAGAGAAGTCCCCTGGGCTGGATGGGATTTATCCTAGGATCTCTGGAAAGCCAAGGAAGAGATTCCAGAGCCTTTGGCTTTGACCTTTATGTCATCATTGACTACAGGAACAGTGCCAGAAAACTGGAGGGTAGCAAATGTCCCCTTGTTCAAGAAGGGGAGTAGAGATAACCCTACTTTGGTTGTGGGTGAAGTGTTGGAAAAGTTTATAAGACATAGGATTTATAATCATCTAGAAAGGAATAAGTTGATGAGGGATAGTCAACACTGTTTTGTGAAGGGTAGGTCGTGCCTCACAAACCTTATTGAGTTCTTTGAGAAGGTGACCAAACAGGTGGATGAGGGTAAAGCGGTTAATGGGGTGTATATGGATTTCAGTAAGGTGTCTGAGAAGGTTCCCCATGGTAGGCTATTGCAGAAAATATGAAGGCATGGGATTGACGGTGTTACAGCAATTTGGATCAGAAATTGGCTAGTTGAAAGAAGACAGAGGGTGGTGGTTGATGGGCAATGTTCATCCTGAAATTCAGTTTGTCATTTTTATAGATGACCTGGATGAGGGCATAGAAGGGTGGATTAGTAAATTTGCAGACGACACTAAGGTCAGTGGAATTGTGGATAGTGCAAAAGGATGTTGTAGGCTACAGAGGGACATAGATAAGCTGCAGAGCTGGACTGAGAGGTGGCAAATGGAGTAAGCTGCAGAGCTGGGCTGAGAGGTGGCAAATGGAGTCTACTGTGGAAAAGTGTGAAGTGATTCACTTGGGAAGGACAGAAACAAAGAGTACTGGGCTAATGGTAGGATTCTTGGTAGTGTAGATGAGCAGAGAGATCTCTGTGTCCATGTACACAGATTCCTGAAATTTGCTACCCAGGTTGATAGGGTTGTTAAGAGGGCATATGGTGTGTGAGCTTCTATTAGTTGAGGGATTGAGTTTCAGAGCCACGAGGTCATGTACAAAACTCTGGTGGGGGCACATTTGGAGTATTGCATACAGTTCTGGTCACTGCATTATAGAAAGGATGTAGAAGCTTTGGAAAGGATTCAGAAAAGATTACTAGGATGTTGCCTGGTTTGGAGGGAAGGCCTTTTTGAGGAAAGGCTGAGGGACTTGAGGCTGTTTTCATTAGAGAGAAGAAGGTTGAGAGGTGACTTAATTGAGACATATAAGATAATCAGAGGGTTAGATAGGGTGGAGAGAGAGAGCCTTTTTCTTTGGATGGTGATGGCTAGCATGAGGGGACATAGCTTCAAATTGAAAGGTGATAGATATAGGACAGATATCAGAGGTAGTTACTTTACTCAGAGAGTACTAGGGGCCCTCTAATTGTTTGCCACACCTGCACCTGAATCTCGAACTGGGGGCACGGTTTTAAAAAAGGGTCTCTCATTGAGTCAGCAGTAAGGGGTATGGTTTCCTCTGAATCGTCCGTTACGACACGGTGGTGAGCCCCTCTGCTAATTGAACCAAATACCCAGAAAAGCTCACCTCATCTCGTAAACTGTTAAAGTATGAATGACAGAGAACTCCTAACTTCCACAATTCAAAGGAAAAAATATCAATTTATTCTTTAACTCTAAAAGTGAACATTAAACAACAACTATTTACAATTCTAAACTTCCTTTCCCTTAAATGCTTGTTATCTACCTTTCACTCTATAACAATATACTGATCCAATAAACACCCCTAATAAAACTGCATCAACTTAATTGTCAAAACCTGACAGCAGCTGTCATCGTCAGTGTCGGTCTTCTTCAGCTGCAGATTTCCCTGGGTGGTCTTCGGTCTTTTGCGACAAGGATGTTGCATGTGAAGTTTCAATAAGAGTGTTTTGAATAGCTGTCTCTTTCGAGATGGCAGGTTGCTCTCTCTGGCTATCAAAATGTCTGTTTCTTTTATACCCCAAACATCAGATCATCTCATTGGTTCGATGTTGTCAAAACAGTAAAATTCACGTTTGTTTGGGTTTTAGTATCCTGGAGCATAATTTAAACTGGTTAAATTCAAATAGTGGTCAAAACAACACAGGTATTTAGTTTACAGCCAAATGTTCCATGTTTTCAATTTCCCAGTACACTCTGAAACTGCTAGTTAGTCACTGCCAAAACAGCCTTCTCTCTCCCTCTCCCTCTCTCTCTCTCTCTCTCTCTCTCTCTCTCCCTCCCTCTCTCTCTCTCTCTCTCTCTCTCTCTCTCTCTCTCTCTCTCTCCTCAAAGGTACAGTACACACCTTCAACTTCATAACATGCAGTTGTACAGGACATTGGTTAGGCTAGTGTTGGAATATTGCGTGCAATCCTGGTCTTCCTATCGGAAAGATGTTGTGAAACGTGAAAGGGTTCAGAAAAGATTTGCAAGGATGTTCCCAGGGTTGGAGGATTTGAGCTATAGGGAGAGGCGGGGGCTGTTTTCCCTGGAGCGTCAGAGGCTGAGGGGTGACCTTCTAGAGATTTATAAAATCATGAGGGGCGTGGATCAGGTAAATAGACAAAGTCTTTTCCCTGGGGTCAGGGAGTCCAGAAGAAGAGGGCATAGGTTTAGGGTGAGAGTGGAAAGATATAAAAGAGACCTACGGGGCAGCGTTTTCACGCAGAGGGTGGTACATGTATGGAATGAGCTGCCAGAGGAAGTGGTGGAGGCTGGTACAATTGCAACATTTAAGAGGCATCTGGATGGGTATATGAATAGGAAGGGTTTGGAGGGATATGGGCCGGGTGATGGCAGGTGGGACTAGATTGGGTTGGGATATCTGGTCGGTATTGTCGGGTTGGACCGAAGGGTCTGTTTCCATGCTATACATCTCTATGACTCTGTCAGTCTATAAAATTCTCTCGCCCAAAAAGCACTGGAGGCTGGTTTGTTAAATTTCTTCAAGGCTGAGTTAGACACGTTTTGATTACAAGGGAGTCTAGGAATATGAGGTGAGCAAGAGGTGCAAGTCTCATCTCCATTTATCCACCCATGCTTTCAGTCCCTCTGTCCTTGCCGAAAACATCCATTGTTAACAGTCATCCCAGCCTCTTCAGCCCAGCATCCACAGCTCTCTTTTGGCACAGAATGTTCTTGATTTCCAGTTGCTTTTTTGTGGAAAAAGTTGCTTCCCAACATCATCATCTGAACAGCCAGGCTCTCACTTCACTATGAAGCCTCTTTGTGCTGGATTTCCAACACAGAGAAAATGGTTTCTGCTTTGAAACAATTTGCTATGTGTAACAGGACGATTAATTTGACGGTACATCCACTAATCTGTTGAGATGCCAAGTGGGGAGCTGATTACACTGTGCAGGTTATTGTGAAGGTGCTATGCTCTGGGACCCATGGCCTCAATTGCACTTTGCTAACTCATTTATCTTCCACATTAGGATCAGGTAGCCTCATGGACTTGTGATCATTACCCACTGTCGTCATGAGGGATTGGAGTCCATGATCTCTGTTAGTGATGAGAAGTCATTTTATTTTTACCCTGCAAGATTATATCCTGTGTTCCTCTGGATAGTGGATAGATATCAACTGTACAAGGTGCTGGTGAGGCCACACCTCGAGTACTGTGTGCAGCTTTGGTCTCCTTAGTTGAGAAAGGATGTATTGGCCCTGGAGGGGTGCAGAGGAGGTTCACTAGGTTGATTCTGAAGTTGAGGGGGTTGGCTTATGAGGAGAGGCTGAGTAGACTGGGATGATATTTGTTGGAATTTAGAAAAATGAGAAGAAATCTTACAGAAACATACAAAATTATGAAGGGAATAGATAAGTTCAAAGCAGGAAGACTGTTTCCACTGGCGGATGAAACTTGAAGCAAGGCGCATAGCCTCAAACTTAAGGGGAGCAGATTTAGGACTGAATTGAGGAGGAACTTCTTCACCCAGAGGGTTGTGAATCTATGGAATTCCCTGCCAGTGAAGTAGTTGATGCTACCTCATGAATGTTTTTAAAGCTAAGATAGATTTTTGAACAGGAAAGGAATTAAGGAATATGGTGAGAGGGTGGGTAAGTGGAGCTGAGGGCACAAAAAGATCAGCCATGATCTTATTGAATGGCAGGGCAGGCTCAAGGGTAAGATGGCCTACTCCTGCTCCTAGTTCTTAGCTTCTTTAGGTTATGTTATGAATGTTCTGTACTGTTTGATCCTATTGAAACCCTTGGTCTTTTGAACATCTCCAGTAAATCGTCCTTCAACCTTAACTTGGGTTTAAAAGCCAGAGTTTCTGCAAGCTCCTCCCTGCAGTCATGTTGTTACAACTGTTTGTTAAAAATTTCTCTGTTTTGCTTCCAGCTATGGAAAGGCAGGTGGCAGGGGAACGACATTGTCATCAAAGTCCTGAAGGTGCGTGATTGGACCACACGCAAAAGCCGTGACTTCAATGAGGAGTATCCAAAGCTCAGGTACTTGGAGCCTGGAGATCTGAGAGTGGGATGTGAATGTGGCAGAGGGCCAGGGCACAACATGAGGCTGAGGCTGGGTGTGAAGATAAGGCCAGGTATGATGGAAGGCTCTGGAATCGGTGTCTTCTCCGTTCTGTAATTTAGTAATATTCTGCCATCTCTTTTCACAGGATATTCTCCCACCCCAATGTGCTGCCTGTACTTGGAGCTTGCCAGTCACCACCCGCCCCACATCCCATCATCATCACACATTGGATGCCTTACGGGTCTCTGTACAATGTCCTGCACGAGGGAACAAGTGAGTTCGGGGGTGAACTGACAGGGCTGTAAAAACATCCTGAGAACTGTTAGGTGATTCCTCTGGAGACAAATTGATGCACTTTCGGAGAGTGATTACTGGGGGAGTGCCGCACTGTCAGAACTGAGACAATGCTGTGAATTGACTAGCCTGTGATTCTATGAACCAACGAGTGAATAATCTCTCAATACAGAGCTGTACAGCATGGAAGCAGACCCTTCCATCCAACTCGTCCATGCCAACTAGATATTTTAAATAAACAGTCTCAGCACTTGGCTCATAGCCTTCTATACCTTTCCTATTCATGTACCAATCTAGGTACCTTTTAAATGTTCCAGCCTCCACTTTAGCAGCTCATTCCATACACACACCACCCTCGGCATGAAGACGTTGCCCCTTAGGTCCCTTTTAAATCTTTCTCCTCTCATCTTTCAACCTATGCCCTAGTTTTGGACTCCCATCCCAGAGAAAAAGACTTTGCCTATTTACCCTATCCATGCCCCTCATGATTTTATAAACTTGTATAAGGTCACCCCTCAGCCTCTGACGCTCCAGGGAAAACAGCCCCAGCCTGTTCAGCCTCTCCCTATAGCTCAAACCCTCCAACCCTGGTAACTTCCTCGGAGCAGGAGGAACTAACTTTTATAGTCAGCATTTGAGCTGCAACTGTAAATGGACAAGTTTTCACTTAACGTGCATTCACAGTCTGAGAGTTACTTATGGAATATGAGTGGTGTTAATGTCACTGACCCAGCACACACCTCCCACCCACTTTATTGCTGCCTGAAGATTGATTAGGGAAATGTCACCCAGAGGTTCTGGTCACTCTGCCTATCCAGTGACCTCGTTCAAGAAACTCGGTGTGTTTAAGTGGGGATTGGATAATGATGGGAAGACTGAACTCCTTTGATCATGGTGAAGGAAACCTGGCATTGTCTGCTCGCTGGCCTGGAGCCACACCGCTACTTGGGACAAACTTAGAATTACTAGCTGTCTGCTGAAGCTTCTGTTTTTACCTTTTCAGATTTTGTGGTGGACCAGACTCAGGCAGTGAAGTTTGCACTGGATATTGCCCGTGGATTAGCCTTTCTCCACACCCTCGAGCCTCTCATCCCAAGGCATTATGTCAATAGTAAGAGCATCATGGTGAGTGCCTCCATCTTGGTTCTCTTAAAACTCAGATCCCACAACTTTGGACCAGCTAGCATCAGACAGGCATTTCCCTAGCTGCAGGCGTGGATCGAGAATGATATTGTATCTCCTTGGTACCCTCATGGGGGATATCACTGAATGGCTGCAATGTGCTTATGGTGTTTGTCGTTTGGGAGACTGTTGGAATGAGAACAGTCAGAAGTTCTCGTGCATATCAGTATTGAAGGTATGGATAGGAAAAGAGATGTGTGTCTGCATATCCATTTTAGGGGGATATAAAGAAGACTAGAAAACAACCCTTTCAGTGGTGATAATCTCTGAATTATTCTTCATGCCACAAACAAATGAGTAAAAGAATAATAGGATGGAGCAGGCTGAGGAGACAGTAAAGGTGGGAGTCCTTTTAAATTTCCAGAACGTTGGAACTGAGAGATGAGATCCATACAGGCCAGATGGAGCAGCAATCATGGATAGATTGCAAAAGCTTGGGTTGATCTTCTGAGCGGGCAAAATTGAGAGACAATTCACAAAGAATTTGCAACACAGAACCAGGCCATTGAGCTCTGATAGCTTGAGACTATACAGACTGCATGGGTTTTAGATTAGATTAGATTACTTGCAGTGTGGAAACAGGTCCTTCGGCCCAACAAGTCCACACCGACGCGCAACCTACCCAGACCCATTCCCCTATATTTACCCCTTCACCTAACACGACAGGCAATTTAGCATGGCCAATTCACCTAACCTGCACATTTTTGGGCTGTGGGAGGAAACCGGAGCACCCGGAGGAAACCCACGCAGACACGGGGAGAATGTGCAAACTCCACACAGACAGTTGCCTGAGGTGGGAATTGAACCCAGGTCTCTGGTGCTGTGAGGCAGCAGTGCTAACCATTGTGCCACCGTGCCGCCTACAGTGGCAGTGAGCTCACCTGCACCTTCTCCAGGGCAAATAGAATAAACGCTAGCCCAACCAGTATTTTCCTCATCCCAATGAAGAGTGAAAATAAGGTGCTCAAAATCATGAGGTGCCCACAGAGAGGAGATTGGGAACAGCCCATTCCAGTGATTGAAGAATTGAGAACCAGGGGACACATTGAAAGTGGTTGGCAAAAGGAGCAAAGGGGCTGAGAGGAAGTTCTGTTTGTGCACCAAAGTGTGGATCAGGTCCAGAATGCAGTGCCTGAGATTGTAGCAGAGGCAGGTGCAACCGTGAGATTCAAAAGAAAAAGGTTAAATTTCTGAGAAAAATGCAACTCATTAAAGCATAATACATAAGGAGCAGAGCTAAACCTGTTTAGCCTTTGATCATGGCTGATTTGTCTGTCAACCCCACTCTCTCCCATAACTGTTGAACCCCTTAACTAATCAAGAACCGATCTATCTCTATCTCACACGCACTCAGTGAGTTGGCCTCCACAACCCTCGGCAGCAATGAGTTCCACAGATTCACCATCCTCAAGCTGAAGAAATTCATCCTCATCTCAGTTCCAAAGGGTAATCCCTTCACTCTGAGCTGTTTAATTGTAATTAGAGTTTACTTATTTGTTATAAATAGTAGTGCTTGTTATGCACTTGAAACACCAAGTGCTGGAAAGAAGGATTTGAATAATGACTGGTGTGAACAAAATGAGCTGAAGGGCCTTTATCCGTGCTGTAAATATGCTGAGAGTCCGGTGCAGGGACCTGGTCAGGATTTTCTGTTGATTCCAACAGATAAATTGAGGAGTTTGTGTGCTTTGATTAAATCATTAACTTTTCTGGTGACTCTGGAAGTCGCGAAGTGGGTCATAACAACTGAGAGTTGACCAGAAACCCTTTCTCCCAATGTTTATGTGATTCTGTTGTGTACCACACAGATTGATGAAGATATGACTGCTCGAATCAGCATGGCTGATGTCAAGTTCTCCTTCCAGTGTCCAGGAAGAATGTATGCTCCTGCCTGGGTGGCTCCAGAAGGTGATTATTCCATTGTTTTCTCACCACAGACACCTCAAGTACACGCCCAATCGTTGGCATGAAGATAGCCACAGATCTCAGGCCTCATCATTATATATTGAAGATGAAAATACTCATTCCTACAGCTGGGTATCCCAATTACTACAGCTCTGATATCCTGATGATACCCACTGTCAGGCTGATATCCCAGTTACACCCACAGTCAAGCTGATATCCCAGTTACACTCACTGTCAGGCTAATTATCCCAGTTATACCCACTGTCAGGCTAATTATCCCAGTTACACTCACTGTCAGGCTAATTATCCCAGTTACACTCACTGTCAGGCTAATTATCCCAGTTACACTCACTGTCAGGCTAATTATCCCAGTTATACCCACTGTCAGGCTGATATCCCAGTTACACTCACTGTCAGGCTAATTATCCCAGTTACACTCACTGTCAGGCTAATTATCCCAGTTACACTCACTGTCAGGCTAATTATCCCAGTTATATCCACTATCAGGCTAATTATCCCAGTTACACTCACTGTCAGGCTAATTATCCCAGTTACACCCACTGTCAGGCTAATTATCCCAGTTACACCCACTGTCAGGCTCATTATCCCAGTTACATTCACTGTCAGGCTGATATCCCAGTTACACCCACTGTCAGGCTGATATCCCAGTTACACTCACTGTCAGGCTAATTATCCCAGTTATACCCACTGTCAGGCTAATTATCCTAGTTACACCCACTATCAGGCTAATTATCCCAGTTATACCCACTGTCAGGCTAATTATCCCAGTTACACCCACTGTCAGGCTAATTATCCCAGTTATACCCACTGTCAGGCTAATTATCCTAGTTACACCCACTGTCAGGCTAATTATCCCAGTTATACCCACTGTCAGGCTAATTATCCCGGTTATACCCACTGTCAAGCTAATTATTCCAGTTATACCCACTGTCAGGCTAATTATCCCGGTTATACCCACTGTCAAGCTAATTATTCCAGTTACATTCACTGTCAGGCTGATATCCCAGTTACACCCACTATCAGGCTAATTATCCCAGTTACACTCACTGTCAGGCTAATTATCCCAGTTACACCCACTGTTAGGCTGATATCCCAGTTACACTCACTGTCAGGCTAATTATCCCAGTTATACCCACTATCAGGCTAATTATCCCAGTTATACCCACTGTCAGGCTAATTATCCCAGTTACACCCACTGTCAGGCTGATATCCCAGTTACACCCACTGTCAGGCTAATTATCCCAGTTATACCCACTATCAGGCGAATTATCCCAGTTATATCCACTATCAGGCTAATTATCCTAGTTACACCCACTATCAGGCTAATTATCCCAGTTATACCCACTGTCAGGCTAATTATCCCAGTTACACTCACTGTCAGGCTAATTATCCCAGTTATACCCACTGTCAGGCTAATTATCCTAGTTACACCCACTATCAGGCTAATTATCCCAGTTATACCCACTGTCAGGCTAATTATCCTAGTTACACCCACTATCAGGCTAATTATCCCAGTTATACCCACTGTCAGGCTAATTATCCCAGTTATACCCACTGTCAGGCTAATTATCCTAGTTACACCCACTGTCAGGCTAATTATCCCAGTTATACCCACTGTCAGGCTAATTATCCCGGTTATACCCACTGTCAAGCTAATTATTCCAGTTATACGCACTGTCAGGCTAATTATCCCGGTTATACCCACTGTCAAGCTAATTATTCCAGTTACATTCACTGTCAGGCTGATATCCCAGTTACACTCACTGTCAGGCTAATTATCCCAGTTACACCCACTGTTCGGCTGATATCCCAGTTACACTCACTGTCAGGCTAATTATCCCAGTTATACCCACTATCAGGCTAATTATCCCAGTTATACCCACTATCAGGCTAATTATCCCAGTTATACCCACTGTCAGGCTGATATCCCAGTTACACCCACTGTCAGGCTAATTATCCCAGTTACACCCACTGTCAGGCGAATTATCCCAGTTATACCCACTATCAGGCGAATTATCCCAGTTATACCCACTGTCAGGCGACTTATCCCAGTTATACCCACTGTCAGGCGACTTATCCCAGTTATACCCACTGTCAGGCGAATTATCCCAGTTATACCCACTGTCAGGCTAATTATCCCAAAGTTTGTGCGAAGATTTGTAGCTCGGGTGCTCATTGTTGTGGTTCTGTTCGCCGAGCTGGAAGTTTTTGTTGCAAACGTTTCGTCCCCTGGCTAGGCGACATCATCAGTGCTTGGGAGCCTCCTGCGAAGCGCTTCTTTGATGTTTTCTCCGGTGTTTATAGTGGTCTGTCCCTGCCGCTTCCGGTTGTCAGTTTCAGTTGTCCGCTGTAGTGTTGGTATATTGGTTCCAGGTCGATGTGTTTGTTGATGGAGTTTGTGGATGAATGCCATGCCTCTAGGAATTCCCTGGCTGTTCTCTGTCTGGCTTGCCCTGTGATAGTAGTGTTGTCCCAGTCGATTTCATGTTGCTTGTTGTCTGCGTGTGTGGCTACTAAGGATAGCTGGTCGTGTCGTTTCGTGGCTAGTTGATGTTCATGTATGTGGATTGTTAGCTGTCTTCCTGTTTGTCCTATATAGTGTTTTGTGCAGTCCTTGCATGGTACACTACATTAGTTTTGCTCATGTTGGGTATCGGGTCCTTCGTTCTGGTGAGTTGTTGTCTGAGCGTGGCTGTTGGTTTGTGTGCTGTTATGAGTCCTAGGTGTCGCAGTAGTCTGGCTGTCAGTTCCGAGATGCTCCTGATGTATGGTAGTGTGGCTAGTCCTTTTGGTTGTGGTATGTCCTCGTTCCGTGGTCTTTCTCTTAGGCATCTGTTGATGAAGTTGCGCGGGTATCCGTTTTTGGCGAATACCTTGTATAGGTGTTCCTCTTCTTCTTTTTGCAGTCCTGGTGTACTGCAGTGTGTTGTGGCCCTTTTGAATAGTGTCCTGATGCAGCTTCGTTTGTGTGTGTTGGGGTGGTTACTTTCATAGTTTAGGACTGGTCTGTGTGTGTGGCTTTCCTGTATACCCTTGTGGTGAATTCTCCGTTCGGTGTTCTCTATGCCATCACATCTAGGAATGGGAGTTGGCTATCCTTTTCTTCTTCTCCACACACGCAGACAACAAGCAACATGAATTCGACTGAGACAACACTACTATCATTGGGCAAGCCAGACAGAGAACAGCCAGGGAATTCCTAGAGGCATGGCATTCAATCACAAACTCCATCAACAAACACATCGACCTGGACCCACTACAGCGGACAGCTGTAACTGACAACCGGAAGCGGCAGGGATAGACCACTATAAACACCAGAGGAAACATCAAAGAAGCGCTTTGCAGGAGGCTCCCAAGCACTGATGATGTCGCCTAGCCAGGGGACGAAACGTTTGCAACAAAAACTTCCAGCTCGGCAAACAGAACCTAAACAACTAATTATCCCAGTTATACCCACTGTCAGGGTGATGTCCTGATTTAACCCACTCTGTGAAATCTAGATTGCAGCCTCTCAGACCCGGATATCTGTGTTGAGGAATAGATGAGGACTGGATAAAGTGTGAAGATTGTACGGTGAATCATTAGCACCACAACACCGCATCCTCCGAACCCACATTGTCTCCCCCTCTCACTTGCCCACTAACATCAGTGTTAACATGTAGGTCATTGTAACCCAGTGATCCAACAGTATACTGTCGCAGGTTGGATTGTTGGGTATGAGTTTATCGGTGCTGATTTGGTATCATTTATAACCCAGTAGTTCCTGATTTTGGTCTAATGTTTGTACACAGCTCTTCAGAAGAAGCCAGAAGAGATTAACCGGCGGTCTGCAGACATGTGGAGCTTTGCAATTCTCCTGTGGGAGCTGGTGACTCGGGAAGTGCCCTTCGCGGATCTCTCCAATATGGAGATCGGAATGAAGGTAGGATCTACTCACCTCTTGCAGGGAAAACAATTTGACTCCCTGTTCCAACTTCTCTGAACACATCATCAATAAAATGTGGTTTTATTTTGGAAGGACTTTGTGGAAGTTAAATGCATTGAAAATCACACATGGCTTTACCAAGGCTTCACTCATCTGTAATATTGATTCCTGTCCAATTTTAATACTGCATATAATCTATACCGGTGTTGTGCTGTCGGAGGGTCAGTGCTGAGGCAGCATGGTGCAGTCGGAGGGTCAGCACTGAGGGAGCGCCGCACGGTCGGAGGGTCAGCGCTGAGGGAGCGCCGCACGGTCGGAGGGTCAGCGCTGAGGGAGCGCCGCACGGTCGGAGGGTCAGCGCTGAGGGAGCGCCGCGCGGTCGGAGGGTCAGCGCTGAGGGAGCGCCGCGCGGTCGGAGGGTCAGCGCTGAGGGAGCGCCGCGCGGTCGGAGGGTCAGCGCTGAGGGAGCGCCGCGCGGTCGGAGGGTCAGCGCTGAGGGAGCGCCGCGCGGTCGGAGGGTCAGCGCTGAGGGAGCGCCGCACGGTCAGAGGGTCAATGCTCTCTTAGACTTCATCTTTCAGAGATGGTGTGTGATTTTCATTGTGTATGTCTAGAGCTTTGAATCTGCTGGCTGTGATTTTGCAGGTTTCTCTGGAAGGTCTGAGACCCACCATCCCCCCAGGAATCTCCCCCCACATCTGCAAGCTGATGAAAATCTGCATGAATGAGGATCCAGCAAAAAGACCAAAGTTTGACATGATTGTCCCTATAATGGAGAAGATGCAGGACAAGTAGACAGGGGTTTGGAAAGCTTTCCCTCTGTAAATCCCTTCCTGTCAGCCTTACAGCTTCCTGTAACCACACACAGCCTTCACAGAACTATCCTGCCTCAAGGACTCCCATTGCTTCTGGATCTGACTCGAGTTTCAGAAACCTGCTCCTGTCTTCCTTTGTTTACGGTGCGTGTCTGTTTTGCGGCATTGTCTCTCCCTGTTTTATATTTTTGAGAATTCTGTTCACTCCTGGAAATACAAGGCCTTCACTTTCATTCAGTCTGACAAAGGGGAGAGGATTAATTAGCCAGGATTCTTGCTCCGAATCACTGACTAGCAATTCCCCAAGCTAGAGATAGATGGGAAATCAGCCAGGATCCCAGTTGAGACAGAGGTGGGGGGGGGTGGAATATTAGCCAGAGTCCTGCTACTGATCCCTGTCCACTTCTTGGCCCTGGAAAATAGCAGTATCTGTGGAACTGGTTCAGGGACACTTCTGTCTGTGGTTATCTAGGGTGTTGTGGAATACCACCCTGGCTCCTGTTTTCATCATCACTAAAGAACAATATTGTAAAAGGTCAGGTCCAATTTTGTAATTCACTGCAGTTTCCTAACCTGGATCTGCTCACAGATCCTCCCTGTTTACAGGAAGTGGGTCTCTTGCAGCATTGCCCATACCTGTTTTCTCTAGCTATTGACATTATCAACCTCCTGGCTCCCAGCCAGCCTTTGGTTGCAACCGGTCTCCCCTCTGGGGCTGAATGTGACCCACATTCCAGAGGGTGAAAGGATAGCCGTGGTGCTCATCTGTGTGACCCCTGTTCCTTGGCCCTTGCTGTTTGTGTCCCATTCTCGCTATGGAAAATGTGAAGACCTTGTGCTCCAAGCTGTCACCTGTGTAACAGTCAATCTTCACTAACCTGTCTCCTTGCTGTTGCTACCTCCTGGCTCTTGAAACCATTAACTCTGAATCTTTTGCCAGGCAGCATTACTCAAATGGAACTTGCTAACCATTTATATAATTTATATAACACTTGTATTTTTAGTTTCTTCCAACAAGTCACTGCTGTTTTATTGAAAAATAACTTTATGGACTTTGCATTAAAGAGAGACGGATTTCCAATTTACATTGTGTACTAGTGCATTAATTAAACAGCTTGAAGCCTCCTCCTGCCCTCAATCACCCCCCTGTCCAGTCAGAAAGTGACCTTCCCCCCCCCCCTCTCCCGCCGTGCAAAGTTCCACACAGCGTTCAGCAAGTAGCTGACCACTTTGGAGAAGGCAGCACTCCCTGCATGTTCAGATTGTCTCTGTCTCAGTCCTGGAGAGTAACAACCCATCTTAACAAAGCTAGCATTTATATAGCAGCTTTAAAGTAATGAAACATCATTAGACATCCCACAGGAGAGTTAACAGATAAATTTAGGATGAATTACAGGAAGCATTAGGAAAGATTTGATTAAAGCATTCAAGATGCCTTAAAGGGACTTGGTGTTAGAGATGGAATTCGAGAGCTTAGGACTCGAACAACTGAAGGCAGACCCACCAAAGATGTGGCAATCAGTGATAGACAGGAGACCAGAACTGGAGACATGTTGGCCTTTTAGTGGATTGCAGGAATGGAGATTGCAGGTGGAGGACAGCCATGGAAGAATCTGGAGATGGGAGATACATTGGAGCCAGAGTCAACTGTTCTTTTCTTCAGAACTGAAGTCAAGTTTGGCTGACAGCACCACACCTCCAGTACAGATAGGACCTCGTTTCCTGCCCTATACCCACACAACTGGAACAGGGGAATCAAACCGTGCACCTTAGCACCAATCTTACCCACACCAATGTTTCAACCAACTGTGCCAACTAACCCTTGAAGAGTGTGTTGCTGCAGCAATAGCCACTTGTACACAAACGGTGTCGCCTGGAACAATGGTAGAGGCTCCAGTTTTAATTTTATCACATGGCTGACCAGGAAGCTCCTACTCACTCAGGTTGATCCTCACGCTGGCATGGTAAATTATAAAATGGCAAAATGAATGGCTCTTTACTTGAATACAAGTTGTATTCAGAACAAAATGGATGAATTAATGGCACAAATAAAGGTTAATGGGTGTGACCTTATAGCTATCATGGAAACATGGTTACAAGGAAATCAAAGGTAAATAGTTAGGGGTATGAGACTTTTTGTTTTAAAGGAAAGGTGATGGGATAGAATTGTTGGTACGGGATGGAATAATTATGATAGCAATCAATGATTTTGGATTCGAAGATTTGAATCCTTATGGGTGAAGGTACGAAATAACAAGGGGAAGATGATGCTGGTAGGAAGAGACTATAGGCCCCCTGACAGTCGCTTTATATGGTGGAACAAAGAAAAAATCTGGAGATAACGAGGGCATGTTAGAAAAGACAGTAGTGTAGGAGGGATTTTATGAAATTTGAAAGGGTTCAAAAATGATTTACAAAGATGCAAGAGGCTAGAGAAGAAATCACAGGGACCCTGGCTGATATTCTTGCATCACCGTTAGCCACGGATCAGGTCCTTGGTAGCAAATGTTGTGCCCTTATTTAAGAAGGGCTGCAAAGAAAAACCTGCGAACCAGAGATCAGTAAGCCTAACATCTGTGGTGGGTAAGTTACTAGAATATTCTGAGATAAGATATACATGCATTTGGAAAGACAGGGTTTGATTAGGAGTAGTCAGCACGGCTTTGTGATTGGGAGATCATGCCTCACACATTTGTTAGAGTTCTTTGATGTGACCAGGAACATTGACGAGGGGGCAGGGTGGTCGATGTAGTCTATATGGATTTCAGTAAGGCCTTTGATAAGGTTCCACATGGTAGGCTGCTCTGGAAGGTTAGATCCTGTTAGAGTTAGAAGGTTAGAGCTGACAAATTGGATACACAGTTGGCTTGATGGTAGGAAGCAGAGAGTAATAGTGGAAGGATGCTTGTTGGACTGGAGGCCGGTGACTAGTGGAGTGCCTCAGGGGTCGGTGCTGGGCCCAGAACTGTTGTTATCGATATCAATGATTGGATGAGAATGTACAGGACTTGACGAGTAAGTTTGTGAAAATAGGTATCAGGAACTATGAAATTACAGCAGAATCTTGATCAGGGAAGTGGGCTGAGAAATGGCAAATGGAGTTTAATGTAGGTAAGTGAGATCTTGCATTTTGGAAAGTCAAATCAAGGTAGGAGTTTCACAGTGAATGGTAGGGCCTTAGGGAGTGTAGTGGGACAGAGGGACCTTGGGTTCAGGTGCACGGTTCTGAGAGTGGAGTCACAAGTAGATAAGGCAGTGAAGGTGGCTTTTGGCACACTGGCCTGCGTCAGTCAAAGCATTGAATATAGAAGTTGGGAAATTATGTTGCAGTTGTACAGGACGTTTTGGTCGTTCAGTTTTGGTCACCTTGCTATAGGAAGGATGTTATTAAACTGGGAAGAGCGTAGAAAAAATTTACAAGGATGTTGTCAGGACTGAAGGGTCTGAGTTACAGGGAGAGGTTGGACAAGCTAGGACTTTTTTCTTTAGAATGTAGAAAACTGAGGGAGGATCTTATATAAGTTTATGAGACCATGAGAGGCATGGATTGGGTGAATGCACTCAGTTTTCTTCCCAGGGTTGGTGATTCGAGGACTGGAGGGCATCAGTTTAAGGTTAGAAGGCAAATAATAAAAGGGAACTTGAGGGGTAACTGTTTTACACAGAGGGTGGTACACACATAGGATGAGCTGCCAGAGGAAGTGGATGAGTCGGCTACATTAATAACATTTAAAAGGAATTTGGACAAATACTTGGATAGGAAAGGATTAGAAGGATATGGGCCAAGTGCAGGGAAATGGGGTTAGCGCGGGTGGGCATTTTGATCAGCATAGACCAGTTTGGGCCTGTCTCTGTGTTGTATGACTCTATGTTGCCTGGGTTAGAGGGTTTGAGCTATAGGGAGAGGCTGAATAGGCTGTGGCTGTTTTCCCTGGAGTGTCGGTGGCTGAGGGGTGACCTTATCGAGGTTTATAAAATCATGAGGAGCATCGAAAGGGTAAATGCACACAAGATCTTTTCCCTGGGGTGGGGGAGTCCAGAACTAGAGGGCATAGGTTTAGGGCGAGAGGAGAACAGATTTAAAAGGGGCAACTTTTTCACACAAAGGTTGGTGCGTGTATGGAATGAGCTGTCACAGGAAATGGTGGAGGCTGGTACAATTGCAGCATTTAAAAAGCATCTGGATGGGTATATGAATAGGAGAGGTTTAGAGGGGTGTGGGCCAAGTGCTGGCAAATGGAACTAGATTAGGATATCTGGTCAGCATGGACGAGTTGGACCAAAGGGTCTGTTTCCACGCTGTACAGCTCTGTGACATTAATTATGGGGACTTGCATCTTCACTTAGATTGGGATCATCAGATTGGCAGAGGAAGCCATGAGAAAAATATTCAGTGTATTCAGCCAAGTTTCACAGGAAGCAGTGGAGTAACAGGGCTGCATGTGGGCTTTTACCGGGGCTCACCTGCTGTCATCTGCTTTCTGTGTTTTTCTGTCTCCTGCTCTTTCTTTCTCGTTCCTGTCCTTGTCTTTTTCTCCTCCTTGGTGGGTTAGTGAGAGCAGGCAGTGTGTGGAGTGGCACCCTCCGGTGGCTGTAAGTGGTAGACACCGCTCTTCCCAGTGTTTCAAGCAGCAGCAGCAGCAGCCAGGACATCGTCCTGGTGTTCGGGACCACCACCAGACTCTTCAAGATGGCAGCGCCTGGAACGTGACATGTCAGAGGAGGGCAGCAAGAGTGGCGCTCTTGATGCAGAGCCAGCAACTCAGTCGAATTATAGAATCCCTACAGAGTTCAAAGTTTGTGAGAAGGTTTGTAGCTCGGGTGCTCGTTGTTGTGGTTCTGATTAGATTACATTAGATTACATTACAGTGTGGAAACAGGCCCTTCGGCCCAACAAGTCCACACCGACCCGCCGAAGCACAACCCACCCATACCCCTACATTTACCCCTATATCTAACACTACGGGCAATTTTGCATGGCCAATTCACCTGACCTGCACATCTTTGGACTGTGGGAGGAAACTGGAGCACCCGGAGGAAACCCACGCAGACACGGGGAGAACGTGCAAACTCCACACAATCGGTCGCCTGAGGCGGGAAGAGCTGGGCGAGCTCTGTTCGCCGAGCTGGGAATTTGTGTTGCAGACGTTTTGTCCCCTGTCTAGGTGACATCCTCAGTGCTTGGGAGCCTCCTGTGAAGCGCTTCTGTGATGTTTCCTCCTGCATTTGTAGTGGTTTGAATCTGCCGCTTCCGGTTGTCAGTTCCAGCTGTCCACTGCAGTGGCTGGTATATTGGGTCCAGGTCGATGTGCTTATTGATTGAATCTGTGGATGAGTGCCATGCCTCTAGGAATTCCCTGGCTGTTCACTGTTTGGCTTGTCCTATAATAGTAGTGTTGTCCCAGTCGAATTCATGTTGCTTGTCATCTGCGTGTGTGGCTACTAAGGATAGCTGATCGTGTCATTTCGTGGCTAGTTGGTGTTCATGTATGCGGATCGTTAGCTGTCTTCCTGTTTGTCCTATATAGTGTTTTGTGCAGTCCTTGCATGGGATTTTGTACACTACATTGGTTTTGCTCATGCTGGGTATCGGGTCCTTCGTTCTGGTGAGTTGTTGTCTGAGAGTAACTGTTGGTTTGTGTGCTGTTATGAGTCCTAGGGGCCGCAGTAGTCTGGCTGTCAGTTCAGAAATGCTCTTGATGTATGGTAGTGTGGCTAGTCCTTTGGGTTGTGGCATGTCCTCGTTCCGTTGTCTTTCCCTTCGGCATCTGTTGATGAAATTGCGCGGGTATCCGTTTTTGGCGAATACATTGTATAGGTATTCTTATTACTCTTTTTGCAGTTCTGGTGTAGTGTGTTGTGGCCCTTTTGAATAGTGTCTTGATGCAACTTCTTTTGTGTGTGTTGGGGTGATTGATTTCATAGTTTAGGACTTGGTCTGTGTGTGTGGCTTTCCTGTATACCTTTGTGGTGAATTCTCCATTCCTAGACGTGATGGTACAGAGAACATTGGGTCTGTCACAGGTGGCGGCGAGATGGTGGAGGAACAGAGAACATTACAGCACAGTACAGGCACTTCGGCCGTCAATGTTGCGCTGACCTGTGAAAATAATCTGATGCCCATCTAACCTACACCATTCCATTATTATCCATATGTATGTCCAATGCCCATAATGTCAGAAAATCTACTATTGTTGCAGGTAGGCCAGTCCATGTCCCTACTACATTGATTTAAGAAACTACCCCAATATCTGTCCTAAATCTATCATCCCTCAATTTAAAGCTATATCCCCCCCTGTGATAGCCATCACCATCCGAGGAAAAAGGCTCTCACAGTCTACCCCATCTAACCCTTCGATTATCTTATATGTCTCAATTAAGTCACCTCGCAATCTTCTCTCCAATGAAAACAGCCTCAGTTCCCTCAGCCTTTCCTCGTGAGACCTTCCTTCCATACGAGACAACATTCTAGTAAATCTCCTCTGAACCCTTTCCAAAGTTTCCACATCCTTCCTATAATGCGGTGACCAGAACTGCATGTAATATTCCAGGTATGGCCTTGCCAGTCTCTTGTACAGCTGAAGCATGACCTCGTGGCTCTAAAACTCAATCCCCATACCCAATAAACACCAACACACCACATGCCTCCTTAACCCTATCAACTTGGGTGGCAACTTTTAGGGATTTATGCACCTGGACACCGAGATCTCTCTGTTCAGCTACACTGTCAAGAATTTTACCATTAGCCCACTATTCCGCATTCCTATTACTACTTCTGAAGTGAGTCACCTCACACTTGTCCGCATTACTCCATTTGCCAATTCTCAGCCCAGCTCTGCATCTTATCTACATCCCTCTGTAATCCACATCCTTCAGCACTATCCACAACTCTGCCTACCTTTAGTGTCATCCTCAAATTTAATAACCCATTCTTCTATGCCCACATCCAGATCATTTATCAAAATGATAAATAGCAGTGGCCCCAAAACATCCCTGTGGCAGACCACTGGTACCTGAGCTCCAGGATGAACATTTCCCATCAACCACCACCCTCTGTCTTCTAGCTCGCCAATTTCTGATCCAAACCACTAAATCACCTTCAATCCAAAAACTTTGCATTTTGTGCAATAGTCTACCGTATGGAACCTTATCAAACGCCTTACTGAAATCCATATACACCATAGCAACCACTTTACCTTCATCCACCTGTTTTGTCACCTCGAAGAACTCAATTAGGTTAGTGAGGCACAACCTACCCTTCACAAGACCGTGTTGGCTATCCCTAATCAAATTATTCCTTTCCAGATGATTATAAATCCTACCTCTTATAACCTTTTCCAACACCTTACCCACAACCGAAGTAAGGCTCACTGGTCTATAATTACCAGGGTTGTCTCTACTGCCCTTTGTGAACAAGGGAACAACATTTGCTATCCTCCAGTCTTCTGGCACTATTCCTGTTGACAATGATGTCATAAAGATCAAAGCCAAAGGCTCAGCAATCTCCTCCCCGGTATGTCAAAGAATCCAAGGATAAATCCCATCTGGCCCAGGGATCTTATCTATTTTCAGATCTCCCAAAATTGCTAAAACCTCCTCTTTGTCAACCTCAATCCCATCTAATCATGTAGCCTGTATCTCCATATTCTCACTAACATTGCCCCTTTCCAATGTGAAAATTGATGAAAAGTATTTATTCAGCGTTTCCCCCATATCCTCAGATTCCACACACAACTTTCCACTAGTATCTATGATTGGCCCTAATCTTACTCTAGTCATTCTTTTAGTCCTGATATACATCTAGAAGGCTTAGCGTTTTCCTTGATCCTATCCACCAATAACTTCTCATGTCATCTCCTGGATCTTCTTAGCCCTATCTTTGCATCTTTTCTGGCTAACTTACAACTCTCAAGCCCCCTAAGTCTTCATGCCTCATCCTCACATAAGCCTCTGTCTTCCTCTTAACAAGTGCCTCAACTTCTTTAGTAAACCACGGCTCCCTCTCTCGACAACTACCTCCCTGTCTGATAGGTATATACTTACCAAGGACCTGCAGTAGCTGTTCCTTGAATAAGTGTGTCCATCCCCTGCAGTTTCCTTCCCCATCCTATGCATCCTAAAACTTGCCTAATCACATCATAATTGCCTTTCCCTCAGTTATACCTCTTTCCCTGCTGTATATACCTCTCCCTGCCCATTGCTATTGTAAACATAACCGAATTGTGGTCACTCTCGCCAAAGTGCTCACCTACCTCCAAATGTAACACCTGGCCGGGCTCATTACCCAGTACCAAATCCAATGTGACCTCGCCCGTTATTGGCCTGGCTACATACTGTGTCAGAAACCCCTGCTGCACACATTGAACAAAAACTGACCCATCCAAACTACTTGAACTATAGTACTCCCAGTCAATATTGGGGAAGGTAAAGTCCCCCATAACAACTACCCTGTTACTCTCGCTCCTATCCAGAATCATCTTTGCTATCCCTTTCCTCTACATTCCTGGAACTTTTCGGAACCAATAGAAAACTCCCAACAGGGTGACCTCTCCCTTCCTGTTTGTAACCTCAGCCCAAACTACCTCAATGGATGAGTCCTCAAACATTCTCTCAGCTGCTGTAATAATATCCTTGATTAATAATGCCATATCCCCACCTCTTTTACCATCTTCTCTGTGCTTACTGAAACATCTAAATCCCGGAACCTGCAACAACTGCTCCTGTCCCTGCTCTATCCATGTCTCCGAAATGGCCACAACATCGAAGTCCCAGGTACCAACCCATGCTGCAAGTTCACCCACCTTATTCCGGATGCTCCTAGCATTGAAGTAGACACATTTCAACCCAACATCCAGATTGCCGGTGCCCTCTTGCAACCTTGTAAACCTAACCCTGACCTCACTACCCTCAACCTCCTGGACACTGGAACTACAATTCAGGGTCCAATCGCCCTGCTGCATTAATTTAACAACCCCCCGCCCCACCTCGGAAGAGCAATAGCAAATACTCCCCCCGGATATTGGTCCCCCTCTGGTTCAGGTGTAGACCATGCTGCTTGTAGAGGTCTCACCTTCCCCAGAAAGAGCTCCAATTACGCAAGAATCCAAAACCCTCCCTCCTGCACCATCTCTGCAGCCACTTGTTCAGCTCCACGCTCTCCCTGTTCCTCGCTTCACTAGCATGTGGCACGGGCAACAAACCAGAGATAACAACACTGTTTGTCCTAGCTCTAAGCTTCCACCCTAGCTCTCTGAATTTCTGCCTTAAATCCCCATCTCTCTTCCTACCTATCTCATTGGTGCCTATGTGGGCCACGACTTGGGGCTGCTCCCCCTCCCCCTTAAGGATCCCAAAAACATAACCAGAGACATCACGAACCCTGGCACCTGGGAGGTAACACGCCAACCATGAGTCTCTCTTGTTCCCTCAGAACCTCCTGTCTGTCCTCCTAACTATGGAGTCCCCATTGACTAATGCTCTGCTCCTCTTACCCCCTTCCCTTCTGAGCAACAGGGACTGACTCTGTGCCAGAGACCTGTTCCCCATGTCTTACCCCTGGTAAGTCGTCCCCCCAACAGTATCCAAAACGGTATACTTGTTGAGGGGAATGGCCACAGGGGATCCCTGCACTGCCTGCCGGTTCCCTTTCCATCCCCTGACTGTAACCCATCTACCTTCTTCACGTGGCTGTGGAGTAACTACCTCCCTGTTACCCCCCCTGTCTTCCGAATGATCCAAAGTTCATCCAGCTCCAGTTCTCTAACACGGTTCTCGAGGAGCTGGAGTTGGGTGCGCTTGCCACAAATGAAGTCAGCAGGGACATGAGAGGTGAGTTGAAACTTTATTGCTGGAACAGCACAGCAGGTCAGGCAGCATCCAGGGAACAGGAGATTCGACGTTTCGGGCACAGGCCCTTCTTCAGGAATGAGCAGAGAGTGTTCAGCAGGAGAAGATAAAAGGTAGGGAGGAGGGACTTGGAGGAGGGGAGTTGGAAATGTGATAGGTGGAAAGAGGTCAAGGTGAGGGTGATAGGTCGGAGTAGGATGGAGGCGGAGAGGTCAAGAAGAAGACTGCAGGTCAGGAAGGCGGTGCCGGGCTGGAGGGATCCGGCTGAGACAAGGTGGGGGGAGGGGGGATGAAGAAACTGGTGAAGTCCAAGTTCATCCCCTGTGGTTGGAGGGTTCCCAGTCGGAAGATAAGACGCTCCTCCTCCGACCGCCGGGTTGTTGTGGTTTGGCGGTGGATGAGTCCAATGACCTGCATATCCTCGGTGGAGTGGGAGAGGGAGTTGAAATGCTGTGCTACAGGTTGGTTGGGTTGGTTCGTCCGGGTGGCCCAGAGGTGCTCTCTGAATCGCTCCGCAAGTAGGCGGCCTGTCTCCCCAATATAGAGGAGGTCACACCGGCTGCAGCGGATGCAGTAGATGATGTGGGTGGAGGTGCAGGTGAATCTGTGGCGGATATGGAAGTTTCCCTTGGGGCCTTGGAGAGAAGTGAGGGGGGAGGTGTGGGCGCAAGTGTTGCACCTCCTGCGGTTGCAAGGGAAGGTGCCGGGAGTGGAGGTTGGGTCGGTGGGGGGTGTGGATCTGACAAGGGAGTCGCGGAGGGAGTGGTCTCTACGGAAAGCTGATAGGGGAGGGGAGGGAAATATATCCTTGGTGCTGGGGTCTGTTTGGAGGTGGCGGAAGTGACGGCGGATGATGCGCTGTACATGGAGATTGGTGGGGTGGTAGGTGAGGACCAGTGGGGTTCTGTCCTGGTGGCGGTTGGAGGGGCGGGGCTCAAGGGCGGAGGAGCGGGAAGTGGAGGAGATGCGGTGGAGGGCACCGTCGACCACGTCGGGGGGGATACCTCCCACATACTGCAGGAGGAACATTCAACTGCCCTAACCTCCATTCCCACTGTTCTAAATTCCCAAATAGACCGCTGAAAAAATGAAACACAAAAGAAAACACTTAACACCTTACCAACCGACGCACAGAACTTTCTTTTTGGTTAGAGGAGGAGGATGAGTGGGAGACACTACCAGAGTAGTGTTTTGGGTAAAGCAACTGCCCAAATATGTGACCCAGTGACCTCTGCAATAGCCTCCTGCTCGACGCTCTCACACCTGGTATAGTCCTGGGGAGTATTGCTGAACAAAGAGACCTTGGAGTGCAGGTTCATAGCTCCTTGAAAGTGGAATCTCAGGTAGATAGGTTAGTGAAGAAGGCGTTTGGTATGCTTTCCTTTATTGGTCAGAGTATTGAGTACAGGAGTTTGGAGGTCATGTTGCGGCAGTACAGGACATTGGTTAGGCCACTGTTGGAATATTGCGTGCAATTCTGGTCTTCCTATTGCAAAGATGTTGTGAAACTTGAAAAGGTTCAGAAAAGATTTACAAGGATGTTTACAAAATTATGAGGGGCATAGATAGGGTAAATAGGCAAAATCTTTTCCCTGGGGTCAGGGTGTCCAGAACTAGAGGGCATAGGTTTAGGGTGAGAGGGGAAAGATATAAAAGAGACCTAAGGGGCAACTTTTTCACACAGAGGGTGGCGTGTGTATGGAATGAGCTGCCAGAGGAAATGGTAGAGGCTGGTACAATTGCAACATTTAAGAGGCATTGAATGGGTATATGAATAGGAAGGGTTTGGAGGGATATGGGCCGGGTGCTGGCAGGTGGGATTAGATTGGGTTGGGATATCTGGTCAGTATGGACGGGTTGGACCGAAGGGTCTGTTTCCATGCTGTACATCTCTATGACTCTATGACTTCCTGCTGCTGGAACAACAAAGATGGCAGTGCGGGTGTCACTGGTGAGCTGGCTCAGGATTGGTGGTGGAAGCTGTGGACTGAAACAGATATTCCATTTTATCTTTGCTCTCTTCATTCTTAAACTGTTCAAAATAGTGCCAGATTGTGACGACAATTGAAGTTTTTCACTATATTTTGGAGTCTTACTCACTGTAAAATACAAGTGACAATAAATAAATCATCATCATGTGCTGTAGATCCAACCAGGGATCTACACTGTTTTGGGTTTGATTCCTTAAATTGTCAGAATAAAAGACCTCTAAGGAAACAGTGGATCATAACATGGTAAAATATAGCGTTCAGTTTGAGAGGGAACAGCTTGGGTTAGAAGCACTGTGCTGAACTTAAAAAGAGTAATTACAAAGCAATGAGGGTAGAGCTGGTTGGAATAGACTGACAAAGGAGTTTAGCAGCAAAGACAGTTGAGGCAAAACAGCTAATGTTAAGGAACTTGTTCATAGGTCAGAGCAAAAATACATCCCAGTGAGGAAGGAGGATTCTGGGAAGGAGATAAAGCAACCATGGTTAACCAGGGAAGTTATAAAGATAGCATCAAATGGAAAGAAAAAAATGTACATGTGGCCAAGATGAGTGGTACACCAGAGGATTCAGAAAGTTTTACAAATCGACAAAAGACAACCCAAAAAAAATGAAGAGGGAGATGCGTTTTGCAGAAGAAACATGAGAGACAATATAGGCTCAATGGTACAACACTGAGGAGAGTACAGGAGCTGAGGAATCTCAGGATTCACATGCACATTTCTCTGAAGGTGGCCAGCCAAGTTGAAACAATTGTTAAGAAGACACATAGGATCATTGAGTTTATAAATGGAGACAGAGAGTAGAAAAGCAAGGAAATGATGCTACACCTCTACAAATCATTGGTCAGACCACATTTGGAGTATTGTGTTCAGTTCTAGGCACCTTATTTAAGGAAGAATGTTAAACCCCTGGGGAGAATTCAAAGGAGATTTTCTAGGAAATAATAGCAAAGAACACTTTTAAATACATGGAAAGATTAGAGAAATTGGACTTGTTCTTCATGGTGCTGAGACGATTAAGAGGTCATAAGGTCATACAGCACAGTAACAGACCCTTTGGTCCAAATAGCCCATGCTGACCATTTGTCTGTGTTTGGTCCATATCCCTCTAAACCTTTCCTATCTATGTATCTATCCAAATAATTTTTAAATGTTGTGTAACCATACCAGCCTCTACCATTTCCTCTGGCAGCTCATTCCATACACACCACCCTCTGTGAAAAAGGTTGCCAGCTATTTTGAGATCCACCAGATCAAATCACTAATTTGTTAAAAAACAAATCTTGGTCCTCTCGACAGAACTCGGAGACACATCAATAAAAAGTAGAAATGAAATCAAAAAACACCTTCGCTGCCCTAAAGCAGGTATGGTCTGCAAGGAAAATAGAAGAATAATTCACCCCAGTGAACAGGGGAACAACACAGAATTTTCAATTCTTGTCTGATAACAGCGAGAGCACAGCCGATATGGCACTGTTCTTCAAGAAAGGAGCAACAGGTAAACCAGCAATTACAGACCCAGTCAGTCTAACCTCAGAGATAGGAAAACTATTAGAAACAATTCCGAGGGACAGAATTAATCTACATTTGGAGAGGAAGGGATTAATCAAGGACAGCCAACACAGCTTCATTCAGGGGTGGCATATCTGATCAACTGGATTGAATTTTTTGAAGAGGTGACCAGGTGTCCTGATGAGGGCAATGCATTCAACAAAGTCTACTTGGACTTCAGCAAGGCTTTTGGTAAGGTTCAGCAGGGGAGACTGATAGCAAAGGTTAGAGCTGATGGGATCGAAAGAAATTTTGCTAATTGCTTCCAGAAATTGTTGAGTAACAGAAAGCAGAGGGTGATGGTCGAGAGATAGTTTACAGACTGTAATTGTGTGTCCAGTGAGGTCCCACAGTGGTCAGTTGTGGGGCCATTGCTGTTTATGGATTATACAAAATGATTTAGATTTGAATGTAAGAGGGTTGATCAGTAAGTTCACGGATGACACAAAGATTGGTGAGGAGGATATCCTTAGATTACCTGAGGATATAGACGGGCTGGTCAGATGAGCTGATCAGTGGCAAATGAAATTCAAACCAGACAAATATGAATTAGAATGAAGTTTATTGTCACACACTCACATGAGTGCAGTGAAAAGTTTACAAAGTCGTCACTTAGGGCACAGCTTCGGCATAAAGTACCTCGGTACAAAACCTTAGGAAATTAGAAAAATTAAGAAACAAAAAGTTCAATATTACTGTCTTTCAAGCAGATCACATGGGGCCTCACCTCCTGACCACAAGGTGGTGCACTTGGGCAGGACAAACAAGGCAAAGGATTATATGATGAACAGTAAGATCCGGAGAAGCACTGAGAGGCCCACGACCTCATATTATACACTGCATCATGCTCTGCCACTTCCAAACGGACTGCACCGCCAAAGATATATTTCCCTCCCCACCCCCATCAGCATTCCAGAAAGACCATTCCCTCCGCAACTCCCTCGTCAGGTCCACACCCTCCACCAGCCCAGACCCCACTCCCAGCACCTTCCCCTGCCACTGCTGGAAGTGCAAAACCTGCGCCCACACCACTCCCCTCACCTCTGTCCAAGACTCCAAGGGATCCTTCCACATCCATCAGAAATTTACCTGTACCTCTACCAGTGTCATCTACTGTATCCGTTGCACTCGGTGTGGTCTCCTCTATATCGGGGAGACAGGACGCCTTCTTGTGGATCGTTTCAGAGAACATCTCTGGGCCAACCGCACCCACCAACCCCACCATCCCGTGGCTGAACACTTCGACTCCCCCTCCCACTCCGTCAAGGGCATGCAGGTCCTGGGCCTCCTGCATCGCCAAACCACCATTACCACCCGACGCCTGGAGGAGGAGTGCCTCATATTCCACCTAGGGACCCTGTAACCACACGGGATAAATGTGGATTTCACCAGCTTCCTCATTTCCCCTCCCCCACATTATCCCAGTCCCAAGCCTTCAACTCGGCACCACCCTCTGGACCTATCCATCACTCCCCCCCCGCCCCCCCCCCCCCCCGAACTATCACCTTCTCCCCCACCTTCATCCACCTATCACTTTCCCAGCTACCTCCCCCCAACCCCACTCCCCTCCCATTTATCTCTCAGCCCCGGCCCACAAGCCTCATTCCTGATGAAGGGCTCCTGGCCGAAACATCAATTCTCCTGCTCCTCGGAACTGCCTGACCTGGTGTGCTTTTCCAGCACCACACACTCTTCTCTGATCTCCAGCATCTGCCGTCTTCACTTTCTCCTTTTTTCTTACAGTTATATAAGACTTTGATTTGGCCACATTTGGAATACTGCGTCCAGTTCTGGTCACCACATTACCAAAAGAATGTGAATGCTTTGGAGAGGGTGCAGTGGAGGTTCACCAGGATGTTGCCAGGTATAGAGACTGCTAGCTATGAGGAGAGGTTGAGTAGATTGGGATTATTTCCATTGGAAAGAAGGAGGTTGAGGGGGGAACCTGATTGAGGTCTACAAAATCATGAGAGTTTAAGACAGGGTGGATAGCAAGAAGCATTTTCCCAGAGTGGGGACTCAATTACTCAGGGTCATGAGTTCAAAGTGAGAGAGGAAACATTTAGGGGAAATATACATGTAAAGTTCTTCACACAGAGAGTGGTGGGTGCCTGGAATGAATTGCCAGCAGAGGTGGTAAGGGTGGGGAACATCAGTTAAGATGTATCTAGACAGATACATGAATGGGCAGGGAGCAGAGGGATACAGATCCTTAGAAAATAGAAGGCAGGTTGAGATAGATGATCTGGATCGGCACAGACTTGGAGGGCCGAAGGGCCTGTTCCTGTGCTGTAATGTTCTTTGTTCTTGACTCAAGAACAAGGATCACTGTCTATAAGACTGAACTAAGTTTTGTAAACATTCCAGAAATTAACCCACATGATGACTCAAACTTCTCCAACATTGCTCATGATAAAGCATCAGTTGTACACAGTATCTGGTTTGCTGAAACCATCCCTGGCAAAAGACATTATTGACAAGAAACAACAGAATCAGGTTTTCCAATAAGAGAACAGCGTCAAATGCTACATTTACCAGAAAGGTCAAGAAGTGAAGGCAAGGAATTACACACTGGTGAGAGATGAGGACCAGCCATCAGAGTAGCACACACTGAGCATAATACCATCCAGACAAGAGACAATGGAGAGATATGCAGATCAACTCTTGGCAACCAAAGAGAATGTGCCAGGGATGATGTCAATTTATGATCTGCAAATAATATTTAAAAAAGATGTACTTGAGGACAGAACAATAACTGAACCATTTGAGATGGATGGTACCTTAGTGGAGAATACCACAACATTGTACAAATCCCTGAATGCACAGTCACCTCAGGAAAATAAACGACAGATGATGTTCCTACTATACCTAGATCACGATAGATTAAAGTCAACCAGATAAAGAAACAGACACCTGAGGGTGTGCCAAAAGCCGCCGAGGAATTGGCATCCTCCAGAACATCTCACCTACTGACATATTTTTTTTTCTTTCCTCTTCTGAGAAAGTTCTAAATCCCCTGTTTATATATTTTTTTACTTCTGCCTAACAGCAGGAGTGCTTATTTCTTCCCCAGCACCCATGTTGTGTGTGTGCTGGTGTAGGACGCAGTGAAGAACAACGAGTGCAGAAATCTTTATTTATATTCCACCACCAGGAAGAAAGGAAGCACCCGGGTGACCAGTGACAAGCAGTGCCCTTCACAACAAGAGCAATGCTGAGTGATCAAAAAAGTGAAAGGGAGGGCAGGGATTAAATCAAAATAGAATCGAAGAGAGAAATAAGATTAGGAGCATGTGGCTGAAGTGTAAACACACACACAAATGAAGGTCATTAAGGAAAGCGAAAAGGGAATGCTGATGCCCATTTGAAATTCCACAATCTGCCATGGTGGAAGTTGAACCATGCCCCCACTCATTGGCCAAGAGCTCTGGAATGCTCATCCAGTCACATTATCATAAGACCATAAGACATAGGAGCGGAAGTAAGGCCATTCAGCCCATCGAGTCCACTCCGCCATTCAATCAGGGCTGATGGGCATTTCAACTCCACCTACCCGCATTTTCCCCGTAGCCCTTAATTCCTTGTGACATCAAGAATTTATCAATTTCTGCCTTGAAGACATTTAGTCTCCTCGCCTAACGGAAACAATTTCCTAGCATCCACCCTTTCCAAGCCATGTATTATCTTGTAAGTTTCTATTAGATCTCCCCTTAATCTTCTAAACTCTGAATACAATCCCAGGATCCTCAGCCATTCCTCATATGTTAGACCTACCATTCCAGGGATCATCCGTGTGAATCTCCGCTGAACACACTCCAGTGCCAGTATGTCCTTCCTGAGGTGTGGGGACCAAAACTGGACACAGTACTCCAAATGGGGCCTAACCAGAGCTTTATAAAGTCTCAGTAGCACAACAGTGCTTTTATATTCCAACCCCCTTGAGATAATTGACAACATTGCATTCGCTTTCTTAATCACGGACTCAACCTGCATGTTTACCTTTAGAGAATCCTCAACTAGCACTCCCAGATCCCTCTGTACTTTGGCTTTACGAATTTTCTCACCGTTTAGAAAGTAGTCCATGCCTGTATTCTTTTTCCCAAAGTGCAAGACCTCGCATTTGCTCACATTGAATTCCATCAACCATTTCCTGGACCACTCCTCCAAACTGTCTAGATCCTTCTGCAGCCTCCCCACTTCCTCAGTACTACCTGCCTGTCCACCTAACTTTGTATCATCAGCAAACTTCGCTAGAATGCCCCCAGTCCCTTCATCCAGATCATTAATATATAATGTGAACAGCTGCGGCCCCAACACTGAACCCTGCGGGACACCGCTTGTCACCGGCTGCCATTCCGAAAAAGAACCTTTTATCCCAACTCTCTGCCTTCTGTCAGACAGCCAATCCTCAATCCATACCAGTAGCTCACCTCGAACACCATGGGTCCTCACCTTACTCCACAGCCTCTCATGTGGCACCTTATCACTAGCTCAGTGCCTTCTCGTATATAAAAGCTGTGTTTTTTCTGGGTCTGACTTTTACTAAAAAAGTGAACTTTGAAAGGGATTTTCCAGCTGAATTTCCATTTTGCCCAGAAGTTCTCACTCAGGCCCTGTCTCACTCGGGTGACGACTCCCTCACACTGATACTGTGCTTCTTCCTCAGATGCCAATACTCTCCTTAAAGATCAATTTGGACAACTTCACCATGACAGATGACATGCTAACAGGCCTCTCTTCTTGAATGGAGGAGTTATATTTGTGACTTTCCAATCTGATGGAACTCTTCCTGAATTGAGAACACTTTGGAAAATTAACACCAGCTCATCAGCTAGTTTATTAGCAATTCTTTTCAAACCCTAGGATGAAGTTCATCAGGAGTTGGAGGCAGATCAACCTGCAGATCCAACGTCCTCAGTACAGTTGCAAAACTGGACTCAATGGGTATCAGGGGGCCCTCTCTTCAGTGTTGGAGTCATACCTGACACATAGGAAAATGGTTGTGGTTGTTGGAGGTCAGTCATCTCAGGTCCAGGACATCTCTGCAGGAGTTCCTCAGGTTAACGTCCTCTGCCCAACCATCTTCAGCTGCTTCATCAATGACCTTCCTTCCAACATAAGGTCAGAAATGGGGATGTTCACTGAAGATTGCACAATGCTTAGCACCATACACCACTCCTCAGATACTGAAGCAGTCAATGTTCAAATGCAACAAGATCTGGACATTATCCAGGCTTGGGCTGACAAGTGGCAAGTAACGTTTTTACCAAACAAATGCCAGGCTATGACCATCACCAATAAGGGACAATTTGACTACCGCCCCTTGACTTTCAATGGGGTTAACAACAATCCCCCACTATCACCAGTCTGCAGGTTACCATTGACCAGAAATACAATTGGTCTCTCCCTGTAAACACAATGGCTGCAAGAGCAGGTCAGAGACTAATAATGCTGCAGTGAGGAACTCACCTCCTGACACCCCAAAGCCTGTTCATCATCTAAGGCACAAGTCAGGAGTGTGATGGAATACTCCCCACTTGCCTGGATGGGGGCAGCTCCAACAACACTCAAGCACCACCGAAGACAAAGCAGTCACTTGATTGGCATCATGTCCACAAACATCCAGTCCCTCCACTGATGCTCAGTAGCAGCAGTGTGTACCATCTTCATGATGCACTGCAGAAATTTGCCAAAGATTCTTAGTCATGGCACCTTCCAAACCCATGACCACTTCCATCCAGAAGGACAAGGGCAGCAGATACATGGGAACACTACCACTTCCTCTGGAAGCCACCCACCATCCTGACTTGGAAATATATTGCCATTCTGTTACTGTTGCTGGGTCAAACTCCTGGATTCCCTCTCTAAAGGCATTGTGGATCTACCTACAGCACATGGACTGCAGCAGTTCAAGAAGGCAGCTCACCCCCACCTTCTCAAGGGGGCAACTAGGGATCGGCTCAGACAATGACACCCACATCCCACAAATGAATAAAAAAAGGAAGTAACATATTGTTCATTTCATCCACCATTTTCTTATGATCTACTAATAATATCTCATTCTCATGTCTACCAACATTCTCTTTACTTACTCTTTTCATGGTAAAATGCTTGTAGAAAATCTTACAAACAGATTTTTACATTCCTAACTTCCTCTCATTGATTCCTTCCTCCTTTAGTGTTTATCTGCCATACTTTATATTCTGATCATTTATCTGATCTGTCGCTCATCTTCACACTGTGATTTACTTATGCCCTATTTTGCCCTAAGTCCTCTAATTACCACAGAGAATTTATCCTGTTATAGTAGGAATAAGAAGATAGAGCCGCTGAGGAGCTGGTGCAAAGGTGAAGGATTCACATTTTTGGATCATTGGGATCTCTCCTGGGGTAGAAATGACCTGTAGAAGAAGGATGAGTTCCACCTGGATTGGAAGGTGACTCACACACTGACAGGGAGATTTGATCGTGCTACTTGGGAGGCTTTAAACAAGAAAATTGGGGATGGGGGAGAACCGAAGAGATAGGAAGAAAAGAGAAAACTCTGAGGCTGATGAATAGATAAAGGAAACGAGTTAAATAGACAAAGCAGACAAGAGGCATGGCACGGTGGCACAGTGGTTAGCACTGTTGCCTCACAGCGCCAGAGACCTGGGTTCAATACCCGCCTCAGGCGACTGACTGTGTGGAGTTTGCACATTCTCCCTGTGTCTGCGTGGGTTTCCTCCGGGTGCTCTGGTTTCCTCCCACAGTCCAAAGATGTGCAGGTCAGGTGAATTGGCCATGCTAAATTGCCCGTAGTGTTAGGTAAGGGGTAAATGTAGGGGTATGGGTGGGTTGCGCTTTGGCGGGTCGGTGTGGATTTGTTGGGCCGAAGGGCCTGTTTCCACACTGTAATGTAATCTAATGTAATCTAATCTAAAAAAAAGAGGCCTGACAGGTAAGGCAGATGAACTCAGGACATGGTTAGAAACATAAGACTGGGATATCATAGCAATTACAGAGACGTGGCTCAGGGATGGACAGGACTGGCAGCTTAATGTTCCAGGGTTTAGATACTATAGGAAAGGGGGAGCAGGACAGGATGGAGGGAGTGATGTAGTTGGGTCGGGACACTGATACCGCTGTACTTCGGGATGATATTCCTGGGAGATTGTCCAATTAATTTATATGGGTGGAACTGAGAAATAAGAAAATTATAACCACCTTGTTGGGCTTGTCTTACAGGCCCACATAGTCAATGGGAAATTGAGAAGCAAATATGTAAAAAGATCTCAGATATCAGTAGAAAAGTAGGATTGCACTGGTAGAGGATTTTAATTTTCCAAACATTAAGGGGGACTGTCAAAATGTTAAGGGCTTGGATGGGAGCAATTTGTTAAGTGTGTACAAGAGAACTTTCTTATTCAATAAAAACCGAAATAACTGCAGATGTTGTAAATCAGAAACAAAAACAGAAATTGCTAGAAAAGCTCAGCAGATTTGGCAGCATCTGTGGAGAGAAATCAAAGTTAGTTTTTCAGTTGAGTAACCCTTCCTCAGAATGTTTGCTCTGATCTCTCTCCACAGATGCTGCCAGACCTGCTGAGCTTCTCCAGCAATTTCTGTTTTTGTTTTTTATTCATTATGTGAATATACCCAGTAGAGAAGGAGCAATATTTAACCTTCTGTTGGGAAAATGCAGAGTAAGTGACCAAGGTTCAGTGACAGAGCACTTTGGGGCCAGTGATCATAATTCCATTAGTTTTAAAATAGTTATGGAAAAGGATAGAACTGAATAAAATGTTAAAGTTCTGAATTGGAGTAAGACCAATTTGAATTGAATTCATTGTCACGTGTACCGAGACACAGTGAAAAGTTTTGTCTTGCAAGCAATACAGGCAGATCACAGAGTTAAGTAGCATCGATAATAAATAATAGGTAAACAGCAGCAAAAACAAAACCACAGGTACAGGTGAATGTTAAATGTTTGTGAGTACATTCAGTTTTGAACCAACAGTTGGGTAGAAACTGTTTCGAAACCAGTTGGTGCATGTGTTCAGGCTTCTGTACCTTCTCCCTGATGGTAGAGGTTGTAGAAAAACATTGCCAGGGTGGGATGGATCTTTGAGAATGCTGGTGGCCTTTCCTTGACAGCAGGCCTGGTAGATGGATTCTATAGATGGGAGGGTGGCCTTTGTGATTGTCCGGGCCGAGTTCACCACTCTGTAACTGTCTCCGATCTTGAATGGCGCAGTTGCCATACCAGATAGTGATACATCCAGATAGAATGTTCTCGATGGCACACCTATAAAAGTTGGCAAGGGTATTTGCCATCATGCCAAATTTCCTTAGCTGCCTGAAAGAGATGTTGGGCCTTTGTAACCAGTGTGTCCACATGAAGAGTCCAAGAAAGCCTGTTGTGGATGACCACTCCCAGGAGCTTGACACTTACCACTCGTTCCACCTCTGTGCTGTTAAGAGGACAAGAAGGCATTTGGTAAAAACAATGACTGCAGATGCTGGAAACCAGATTCTAGATCAGTGGGGCTGGAAGAGCACAGCAGTTCAGGCAGCATCCGAGGAGCAGCGAAATCGACGTTTCGGGCAAAAGCCCTTCACCAGAGATAAAGGCAGTGAGCCTGAAGCGTGGAGAGATAAGCTAGAGCAGGGTGGGGGTGGGGAGAAAGTAGCATAGAGTACAATAGGTGAGTGGGGAGCATGAGTAACATCCCGCCAAAAGTCAATAATTAGTTCCTTGATTTTGTCGGCATTGAGAGCTGGGTTTTTCTCAGTGCACCATTTTTCCAGGTCTTCCACCTCCCGTCTGTAGTCTATTTCAACGCCATCTGAGATTCGACTAACTTTGATGATGTCATCAGTGTACAGTTGATTGGGGGAGGTTATTCGCAGATATGGGGATGGTTGGGAAATGGGAGGCCTTCAAAAATGTGATAATGAGAGCTCAGAGGCACTATGTTTGTGTTAGTATGAAGGCTGGTAGGTGTAGGGAATGCTGGATGACGAGAGAAATTGACGCTCTGATCAAGAAAAGAAGGAAGCGTATCAGGGAGAGACAGCAGATCCTGAAGAGTATACAGGCAGTAGGAGGGAAGTCAGGAGGGCTAAAAGGAGATATGAGATAGCTTTGGATAATAAAGTTAAACAGAACCCAAAGCAATTCTATAAGCATGTTAAGGGCAAAAGAATAACTAGGAAGAGAATGGCGCCCCTTAAAGATCAACGTGGCCATCTATGTGTGGAACCACAAGAGATGGATGACATACTAAATTAATATTTTGTGTAAGTATTTACTGTGGAGAAGGATATGGAAGCTTAGTGAACTTGAGGAAATAAATAGTGATGCCTTGAAAAGAGGAGATGTAGGAGTCTTAAAATACATAAAGGTAGACAAATTCCCAGGATCTGATCAGAAGTTTCCCAGAACTCTGTGGGAAGCCATGGATGTGATTGCTGGGCCCCTTGCTGAGATATTTGTATCATCGATAGTCACAGGTTAAGTGCCGGAAAACTGGAGGTTGGCTAACATGGTGCCACTGTTTAAGAAAGGTGGCAAGGAAAAGCCAGGAAACTATAGGCCAATGAGTCTGACATCAGTGGTGGATAAGTTGTTGGAGGGAATCCTGAGGGACAGGATTGACATGTATTTGGAAAAGCAAGGACTGATTAGCGGTAGTCAACATGGCTTTCTGCGTGGGAAATTGTGTCTCACAAACTTGATTAAGTTTTTTTGAAGAAGTGGCAAGGCAACTTGAGGGCTGAGCGGTGTACAGACTCCAGGAAAGCAATTAACAAGGTTCAGCGTGGTAGGCCGATTAGCAAAATTAGATCACTTAGAATCAAGGGAAGCTAGCCAATTAGATGCAAAGTTGGCTTGAAGGTAGGAGACAGAGGGTGGTGGTTGAGTGTTGTTTTTGCACTGGAGACATGAGACTAGCGGTTGCCACAAAGATCAGTTCTACGTCCACTGCTTTTTATCATTTATATAAATGATTTGGATGTGAATATAGGAGGTTAGTAAGAATATATATGGTTAGTAAGTTTGCAGATGACACCAAAATAGTTGGTGTGATGGAGAGTGAAGAAGATTCTCAAAGTACAACAGGATGCTGATCAGATGGGTCAAGAAGTGGCAGATGAAGTTTAGTTTATATAAATGTCAGGTATTACATTTTGGTAAGGCAAACCAGGGCAGGTTAATGGACCTAGGGTGTGTTGCCAAACAAAAGGATCTGGGGGTGCAGGTGGATAGTTCTTGAAAGTGGCATTGCAGGAGGACAAGAAGGCATTTGGTAAAAACAATGACTGCAGATGCTGGAAACGAGATTCTGGATTAGTGGTGCTGGAAGAGCACAGCAGTTCAGGCAGCATCCGAGGAGCAGCGAAAACGACGTTTCGGGCAAAAGCCCTTCACCAGGAATAAAGGCAGAGAGCCTGAAGCGTGGAGAGATAAGCTAGAGGAGGGTGGGGGTGGGGAGAAAGTAGCATAGAGTACAATAGGTGAGTAGGGGAGGGGATGAAGGTTATAGGTCAGGGAGGAGAGGGTGGAGTTGATAGGTGGAAAAGGAGATAGGCAGGTAGGACAAGTTCGGACAAGTCATGGGGACAGTGCTGAGCTGGAAGTTTGGAACTAGGGTGAGGTGGGGGAAGGGGAAATGAGGAAACTGTGGACTTCAACAGATGTACATGTATGTTGCAAGGACTGGAGGGTTTGTTACATGGAGAGGCTGAATAGAGTGAACCTTTTTCCCTGGAGTGTTGGAGGTTGAGGGGTGACATGATAGAGGTTAGCAAGTTTTGAGAAAATTATAGAGGTTAATAAAATCATGAGGGGTGAAAAGCCAAAGTTTTTTCCTAACGTGGGGCAAGTCTAAAGGTGAGAAGGGAAAGAAAGGACTGAGAGGTAATTTTTTCAAGCAGAATATGATGCGTGTAGGGAATGACTTGCCAGAGAAAGTAGCAGAGGCTGGTACAATTACAATATTTAAAAGGCAAATGGATGGGTATATGAATAGGAAGGGTTTAGAGGGATATGGGCCAAGTGCGAGCAAGTGCACCACCTCCTTCTCAAGTCTCGGGATGAACAATAATGCTGGCCCAGTTAGTGATGCCCAGACCAGGCATCCCACAGTTGAAAGAAAAAGGGACGAGGTTAAATTGGGATGTCTGGTTTGGGTGGACAAGATGTACCGAATGCTTTGTTTCTGGGCTCCATGACTCTATGGTGTGACTGTATCCTTAACAACAATTGAGGTTTATTAAATATATCATCTTACTTGCATGACATTGTAATCTTTTGCTATAAATTCTGCATCTTATGGTCCTACTACACAACCATCCGATGAAGGAGCGTCGCTCCGAAAGCTAGTGTTTCCAATTAAACCTGTTGGACTATAACCTGGTGTTGTGTGATTTTTAACTTTCTCCACCCCAGTCCAACACCCCATCATGTATCTTCACACACTCTGACCCCACCCTTCCCCAGGCCCCGCCCACAGGCTCCGCCCCGTCCACTACCACGGCCCCGCCCAGACCCCGCCCTCCATACAGACCCCGCCACAGGACCGCCCACAACCACGGCCCCGCCCACTCTAGAGAACCCGCCCACAGAACCGTCCACTACCACGGCCCCGCCCACAGACTCCGCCCTCTCCATAGACTCCGCCCCATCCCAGTGCCCGCGCCCCAGTCCCAGACCCCCGCCGCCTCCCCAGGCCGCGCCCCCCTCCCCCAGGCCCCGCCCCCTCCCCCAGGGCCCCAAGCACCGCCCCCTCCCCCGGCCCCCCAGGCCCCGCCCCCTCCCCCGGCCCCCCAGGCCCCGCCCCCTCCCCCAGTCCCCGCCCCCTCCCCAGGCCGCGCCCCCCCGACCCCAGGCCCCGCCCCCTCACCCCAGGCCCCGCCCCCTCCCCCAGGGCCCCCCGGCCCCGCCCCCCTCCCCTGGCCTCGCCCCCCTCCCCCTGGCCCCGCCCCCCTCCCCGGCGCCCCCCGCCCCCCTCCCCGGCGGCCTCGCCCCCTCCCCCCGGCCCCGCCCCCCTCCCCGGCGTCTCCCGGCCCCGCCCCCCTCCCCCAGCCCCCCTCCCCCAGCCCCCGACCCCGCCCCCTCCCCCCGGCGCCCCCGACCCCGACCCCTCCCCCCGGCGCCCCCGACCCCGCCCCCTCCCCCAGCCCCCTCCCCCCTCCCCCCTCCCTCTGACACTCCGCTGTCTCCCGATGGCGATCCGGCTCATCCTCTCGGTGTCTCTCGGTCTCTGGTTCCTGGCAATCGGCCCGAACCCGGGGACCGCGGCCCTGAGCCCCGGCCTGAGCTGGAAGAACCTGTCGTGCTCTGCCTGCTGGGGCCTCTTCACCGGCCTGGACCTGGCGCTGAAGGTAGGCCCGGGACCGGGGACCGGGGGCTGAGGGGGGACGGGGGGCTGAGGGGACACCGGCTCCACCCCGACCCCCTCCCCCCCCCCCTCTCTCTGTTTTGGGGTTTCTCTCTCTCTCTCTCTCTCTCCCCCCCCCCTCTCTCTGTTTTGGGGTTTCTCTCTCTCTCTCTCTCCCCCCCCCCTCTCTCTGTTTTGGGGTTTCTCTCTCTCTCTCTCTCTCCCCCCTCTCTCTCTGTTTTGGGGTTTCTCTCTCTCTCTCTCTCTCCCCCCTCTCTCTCTGTTTTGGGGTTTCTCTCTCTCTCTCCCCCCTCTCTCTCTGTTTTGGGGTTTCTCTCTCTCTCTCCCCCCCCCCCCCCTCTCTCTGTTTTGGGGTTTCTCTCTCTCTCTCTCTCCCCCCTCTCTCTCTGTTTTGGGGTTTCTCTCTCTCTCTCCCCCCTCTCTCTCTGTTTTGGGGTTTCTCTCTCTCTCTCCCCCCCCCCCCCTCTCTCTGTTTTGGGGTTTCTCTCTCTCTCTCTCTCCTCCCTCTCTCTCTGTTTTGGGGTTTCTCTCTCTCTCTCTCTCTCCCCCCTCTCTCTCTGTTTTGGGGTTTCTCTCTCTCTCTCTCTCCCCCCCCCCCCCTCTCTCTGTTTTGGGGTTTCTCTCTCTCTCTCTCTCTCTCCTCCCTCTCTCTCTGTTTTGGGGTTTCTCTCTCTCTCTCTCTCCTCCCTCCCTCTCTGTTTTGGGGTTTCTCTCTCTCTCTCTCTCCCCCCTCTCTCTCTGTTTTGGGGTTTCTCTCTCTCTCTCTTCCCCCCCCCCCTCTCTCTGTTTTGGGGTTTCTCTCTCTCTCTCTCTCCTCCCTCTCTCTCTGTTTTGGGGTTTCTCTCTCTCTCTCTCTCCTCCCTCTCTCTCTGTTTTGGGGTTTCTCTCTCCCCCCCCTCTCTCTGTTTTGGGGTTTCTCTCTCTCTCTCTCTCCTCCCTCCCTCTCTGTTTTGGGGTTTCTCTCTCTCTCTCTCTCCCCCCTCTCTCTCTGTTTTGGGGTTTCTCTCTCTCTCTCTCCCCCCCCCCCCCCCCCCCCTCTCTCTGTTTTGGGGTTTCTCTCTCTCTCTCTCTCCTCCCTCTCTCTCTGTTTTGGGGTTTCTCTCTCTCTCTCTCTCCTCCCTCTCTCTCTGTTTTGGGGTTTCTCTCTCCCCCCCTCTCTCTGTTTTGGGGTTTCTCTCTCTCTCTCTCCCCCCCCCCTCTCTCTGTTTTGGGGTTTCTCTCTCTCTCTCTCTCCTCCCTCTCTCTCTGTTTTGGGGTTTCTCTCTCTCTCCTCCCTCCCTCTCTGTTTTGGGGTTTCTCTCTCTCTCTCTCTCCCCCTCTCTCTCTGTTTTGGGGTTTCTCTCTCTCTCTCTCCCCCCCCCCCCCCCTCTCTGTTTTGGGGTTTCTCTCTCTCTCTCTCCTCCCTCTCTCTCTGTTTTGGGGTTTCTCTCTCTCTCTCTCTCCTCCCTCTCTCTCTGTTTTGGGGTTTCTCTCTCCCCCCCTCTCTCTGTTTTGGGGTTTCTCTCTCTCTCTCTCTCCTCCCTCTCTCTCTGTTTTGGGGTTTCTCTCTCCCCCCCCTCTCTCTGTTTTGGGGTTTCTCTCTCTCTCTCTCTCCTCCCTCTCTCTCTGTTTTGGGGTTTCTCTCTCTCTCTCTCTCTCCCCCCCCCCCCCTCTCTGTTTTGGGGTTTCTCTCTCTCTCTCCTCCCTCTCTCTCTGTTTTGGGGTTTCTCTCTCTCTCCCTCCCCCCTCTCTCTGCTTTGGGGTTTCCTGTGTGTGTGTCTCTCTCTCTCTGCAAATCTGCTCAAATACAACATTATAACTTTTGTATCAACAAAAACACTGAGCAACATGGAAAGAATACTGGCCTTAACACTAACTTTTATGAAGGTTTGTAGCTCAGGTTGAGGTTTAGGGTGTAGGTTTGATATCCAGACGTTTCATTACCTGGCTAGGTAACATCATCAGTGGAGACCTCGAAGTGAAGCTGTTGCCTCCTGCTTTCTATTTATATGTTTGTCCTGGATGGGGTTCCAGGGGTTTGTGGTGATGTCATTTCCTGTTCGTTTTCTGAGGGGTTGATAGATGGCATCTAGATCTATGTGCTTGTTTATGGCATTGTGGTTGGAGTGCCAGGCCTCTAGGAGTTCTCTGGCATGTCTTTGCTTCGCCTGTCCCAGGATAGTTTCAGAAATGACAGCCAGACTACTGAGATCCCTCGGAATCCTAGTAGCACACAAACCCACCAACACTCTCCAACAAAAACTAACAAACTTAAAAGACCCAGTACAACCCATGGACAAAACCAACGTCATCTACAAAATTCCATGCAAGGACTGCCACAAACACTACATAGGACAAACAGGAAGAAAGTTAGCCACCAGGATTACATGAACTCCAGCTAGCCTCAAAAAGACACGACCCTCTCTCCCTCATAGCTCTACACACGGATGAAAAAAACCACCATTTCGACTGGGACAACACATCTATCCTGGGACAGGCTAAGCAAAGACATGCCAGAGAATTCCTAGAGGCCTGGCACTCCAACAACAACACCATAAACAAGCACATAGATCTAGATGCCATCTATCAACGCCTCAGAAAACGAACAGAAATGACATCACCACAAACCCCTGGAACCCCATCCAGGACAAACATATAAATAGAAAGCAGGAGACAACAGCTTCACTTCACTTTGAGGTCTCCACTGATGATGTTACCTAGCCAGGTTAATGAAACATCTGGATATCAAACCTACAGCTCAGCGAGCAAACCTACACCCTAAACTAACTTTTATCCTTTTCCTTTTTCTGTTGATCACGTTATCATTTTTTAAATAATTCAGTTTTATCATATCATTGTTTTTCTTTAAGCACCTGGCATTCTTTCTCCAGCCTGGTTCCTGTTTTCAGATACAATGCTTTTAAAATAAGAAAAACACATTTCTTTAGATCAGTTTAATTATATTGGAAACAGTTAAAAACTAGAAAGTGATGACATTTGTTATTTGCGAAAAGATGCAACTGGTTCAATTTTATACATATTTTTGTAAGATGAAAACTAGCTGGACATACAGATTGCTGACAGTTTATCTGTGGGTGAATTGTGCAATGGTTTGGTTTAGGCATTTATGGGAACTAAAATCAGGAATTGAAGCTGATGTGCAATTGTGGACATTAAATCATCTGTGGTTTGTCATTATTCTCTCGGTGTGATGCAAGATTGTCCACTGAGGCCTGTGACTCAGTCTATATCTATACCCACAGCTTTCAATTCTATTACTCTGAAGCCCAGAACTCTCTTTCTCAGTATGACTCTCCAAGCTAGCTGTACCATCTTCATGTCTCACCCAGGTTAATTGAATTGAATTGAATTTATTGTCACATGCGCCGAGGCACAGTGAAAAGCTTTGTCTTGCGAGCAATACAGGCAGGTCACAGATGTTAAGTAGCATCGATAGTAAATAATAGGTAAACAGCGGCAAAAACAAAAACACAGGTACGGGCGAATGTTAGGAGTTTGTGAGTCCTTTCAGTTTTGTACCAACTGTAGGGTAGAAACTATTTTGAAACCACCTGATGCATGTGTTCAGCCTTCTGTACCTTCTCCCTGATGGTAGAAGTTGGAAAAAATCATTGCCAGGGTGGATGGATCTTTGAGATGCTGGTGGCCTTTCCTTGACACGGGCCTGGTAGATGGATTCTATCGATGGGAGGTGGCCTTTGTGAATGTCCGGGCCGAGTTCACCACTCTCTGTAACCATCTCCGATCTTGAATGGTGCAGTTGCCAAAACCAGTAGTGATACATCCAGACAGAATGCTCTTGATGGGGCACCTATAAAAGTTGGGCAGGGTATTCGCTGTCATGGCAAAATTTCCTCAGCTGTCTGAGGAAGAAGAGGATGTTGTTGGGCCTTTGTACCAGTGCGTCCACACGGAGAGTCAAGAAAGCTTGTTGTGGATGACCACTCCCAGGAGCTTGACACTCTCCACTCGTTCCACCTCTGTGCTGTTAATGTGTAGGGGGGGCATGAGTAACATCCTGCCGCAAGTCAATAATGAGTTCCTTGGTTTTTCCGGCATTGAGAGCTGGGTTGTTCTCAGTTGCACCATTTCCCAGGTCTTCCACCTCCGTCTGTAGTCTGTTTCGTTGCCATCTGAGATTCGACCAACTATGGTGGTGCCATCAGCGAACCTGTAAATGGCATTAGTCTGGTATTTGGTGACGCAGTCATGGGTATACAGTGTGTACAATAGGGGGCTGAGTACGCACTCCTGGGGGCTTCAGTGTTGAGTGTTAGTGACGATGAAATATTGTCCCAAATCTTCACTGATTGTGGTATGTGGGTCAGAAACTGAGGATCCAGTTGCAGAGAGTGGGGCTTAGTCCGAGATCACCTAGGTCTCGAGGGATAATAGTGATGAAGGCTGGGCTATAGTCAATGGAGTAGGATCTTACATAACTGTTCTTGGTGTTAAGATGTCTTGGGAGGACTGAAGGACAAGTGATATGGCATCTGACGTGGATCCATTGTCTGATAGGCAAATTGGAGTGAGTCAAGAGTAGTGGGGAGGCTGAGTTGATTAATGACATGACCAGCCCTTTAGCAGCATCACCTCACCAAGAGTGAAGAGCAGGGTTGAATCATTGCAAATGTTGCTCAACACTGACAGAACAACGTTCATTGTTGCTGGATTAAAATCCTGATATTCCTCTTTGGAATACCTTCACATAGAATACCGGAACATTCCCACTTTCTTCTGCTCTTGCTTGTGGCTCAGGAGTAGGCTGGCTCCCTTTGAGTTGTGAGGTTCTGGGTTCACATCCCACTCAGGAGCTTGAGTACAAAGACCTGTAGTTAAATACATGGGAAATAATTTTCTCACTTTTGTAATTTATACCCTTACTTATCAACCACAGGATATGTATGCTTTTACTACTTCCTTAAATAAAAGCAAAATACTGCAGATGCTGAAAAATCTGTACCAAATGAGGAAAATGCTGGGGAAAAGCAACAGGGACTGGCAAATTTGGGGAGAGGGGAACAGAGTTAACAGAAAGGGGTAGAAAAATGGTGATTTTAAAAATGTTTTCAGCATGTAGAGGAGGAGTAAAGGTGTTAATTGTGTGAAAGAGAAATGGAGGATGTAGAATATTGTAAAATAAGGTGTGAAGGATGAAAATGGGTCATTTTGGCTGAGAACAAAGGTAAAGAGGACTAGCCAGTGAGGGTGTGGTGGGAGTTGTGGTGAAAGGGAATGGAAGACAAGTGGCGGACAAACTCATGGGGTCAGCCACTGAGATTTGTGACACTCTGTATGAGTATGGAGGATTGGACAGATGCCATGGCAGAGTGAGGAAAATATTCTGAATGGTGGAGGAATGGACTCGGGTGTCAGGGAGAAATGTTGCAGTTGGAGTGGAGGGATTGTTTGCCTGTTGCTGGAGATGGTAAAAATAACGGAGAGTGATCGTTTGAACGTGAGGTAGATGAAAATGGAAGTGAGGCCAGGGGAACCCCATTTCATTGTGGGAAGGAGGGAAGGGTGAGGGGCAGAATTAGCCAAGATGGGTCAGACATGACTGAGGATCCAACTTGCTTAATGTGTTCTGCCACCTTCAAAGATCCATGTGCGCGTATGCCTCGATTCCTCTGCTCTTGCACCCTGTGAGGATTAGGATAGAACTTTATTCTGTCTTTTCACTTTCCAATCAAAATGAAAGAACAGGCTATTCAACACACCAAACCACAACATGTTCTCAGACAGACATTTGTTATCACCAGCAAATACAATTGCAAACTCAGCCCCTGTCACTGAAACATAGGAGCCAGGAGTAGGCCATTCTTGCCCTTCGAGCCTGCTTCCCCATTCATTATGATCATAGCTGAGCATCCAGCTCAATAGCCTCTTCCTGTTCCCCTTTTTATACTTTAAATATTATACTTTAATCCCTTGAGCCCCAAGTGCTATATAAACTCCTTCTGAAATCATACATATTTTGGCCTTACTTTTTTAAGGGGCAGTGAATTCAACAGCTTGGCACTCTCCGATGAAGAAATTTCTCCTCATCTCAACCCTAAAAGATTGACTAATTACCCTTAACCAGGACTCTGATTTTGGACACCTCACCTTCAGGAACATTCTTCTTGCACCTATCCTGTCTAGTCTGTTAGGAATTTGTAGATTTCTATGCAATGCCCCCTCATTCTTATGAGTTCCAGTTCAGCATGGTGGCTCAGTGGGTTAGCACTGCTGCCTCACAGAGCCAGGGACCCAGGTGAATTCCCTCCTTGGGCGACTGTCTGTCTGTGTGGGTTTTCTCTGGGTGCTCCCTGTTTCCTCCACAGTCACAAAGATGTGCTGGTTAGGGTGAATTGACCGTGCTAAATTGCCCATAGTGTTCAGGAGTGAGGGTTAGGTGCATAGTCAGGCTAAAATATAGGGTCGGGGGAATGGGTCTGTGTGGGTTACTGTTCAGAGGAGGTTGGTGTGGACTTGTTGGGCTGAGAGGGGCCTGTTTCCATACTGTAAGGGATTCTATTCTATGATTTAGCCCATCCTTAAAGGTCCGTCATGGCTTTCCCAGGAATTAGTCTGGTGAAACTTGGTATACTCCCTGCATTACAGAACATCCTTCTCAGATAAAGAGGCCAGAACTGTACACCAATATTCCAGGTGTGGTCTCACCAGGCTCTGATAATACAACAAATCATCCCTGTGCCTGCCCTTGAATCTCTCACTATGAAGGCCAACGAATCATTTGCCTTCATCACCAACTGCTGTACCTGCAATGCTTACCGTCAGTGACTGGTGTACAAGGCACCAGGTCTCATTGCATAGTCCCCTCTTCTCAAATATTAGTCATTCAGATAATAATTTGTCTCCCTGTTATTTGTTGCCAAAGTGAACAGCCTCCCGGTTAAAATATTATATTGCTAAAGTATTTGCCCACTCACTCTACCTGTTTAAATCACATTTGGGATGTGAAGGTGCTGGTATTGACTTGGGGTGGAGAAAGGCAGAAGTCCATGACTCCAGGTATAGTCCAACAGGTTTATTTGAAATCACAAGCTTTTAGGAGCACTGCTCCTTCATCAGGATGCTCGAAAGCTTGTGATTTCAATAACCCTGTGGGACTATAACTTGGTGTCGTGTACCTTCTGACTACGCCATCTCTGCACCTCCTCACGCTCACCCCTCTCACCCCAGCTTTTGTCAGCTGCAAATTTGCGGATATTACATTTAGTTTTCTCATCTAACTCATTAATGTATATTGTAAATAGCTAGGGTCTAAACACAGCTCTGTGATATCCCACTAATCACCGCCTTCCTATTTAGAAAAAGACCCATTTATCCTACTGTTGTTTCCTGTCTGCCATCTATTCTCTATCCAGCTCAGTGCACTATTCTGATCCCTGTACTTTAATTTTACACATTAATCTCTTAGGTGGAACTTTGTTGAAAATCTAAATAAACCACAATCCACTGACTCTGCCACCCCCACCCTCCATCAACTCTACTAGTTACATCCCTGAAGAATTCAGTCGATTTCCAAAGTATGATTTCCCTTGTGTAAATCCATGTTGATTCTGTCCAATCCTTCCACTGTTTCCAAGTGTTCTGCTAAGTGGTTGATAGTTCCTGTTTCTCTGTATCTCCCTTTTAAAGTGAGATTACATTAGCCTCCTGCCCAATCTGTGTAGGAGTTTCTAGGAACTTGGACAACAATCACAATCCTCACACTATTTCTCTGGTCACTTCCTTATCTACTCTTGGAAGTAGATCTTCGACTCCGGGGATTTATCTGCCTTTCAGTTCCCATCAATCTCATCAGATTTTCCCAACACAATTTTGTCTAATACTGATTTCCTTCAGTTCCTCCCTCTCACTAAACCTGTGTTCCAACATTCCTAATATGTTGCTTGTGTCCTCCTTTGTGATCACAGCACCAAAGGATGTACTTAGTTGGTCAGCATTTGCTTTTGTTCCCATTATAAATTCCCCTCTTTCTGACTGCAAGAGACCTACATTTGTCTTCACCAATCTTTTTCTCTGTATATACCTACAAAAAACTTTCACAGTTAGTTTTATGACTTAGAGATGTGAAGGACTGCCGATGGTAGAAGCCTGAGTTAGTAGCTGTGAGGCTGGAAAGCACAGCAGGTCAGACCGTATCCAAGGAGCAGGAAAGTCAATGTTGTGTGCCAAAACCCTTTGTCAGGGCTGGAGGGGAG